>NW_005187438.1:2782296-2820534 GCF_000239375.1 Pundamilia nyererei | reverse complement strand
AAGTTTGAGTAGCTGCAGATAGACAGAGAGCAGCAGAGAGAGCAAGACAGATTGGGAAACTGATCCGAGTTCGGGCTGTTAAATTGAGGGAAATTTTAAATTCTCTGAAATTTTACAGAGATGTTTGTAAGACTTTTGGGCATTTAATTTTTGCCCAGATATTAGACTTTTGGGGCCTATTTTTCTACAGTTTGGGATTTTTATTTATTTTTTGCCAGTATTTAGATGATTAATGTCTACTTCACCTCTCAAGATTTTTAGACTGTAGAAGTAGTGTTTTATCTGTGTGTGTGTGTGTGTGTGTGTGTGTGTTTGTGTGTGTGATATAGTAAACCATGGAGCTGGAGCATTTAGGCGGCGGGGGGGTTAAACCCGAGAGGGATAGCAGTCGTCTCTACAAGATAGCTCTGGCCATGTGTGTGTTACTCTGCGCCGCTCTGCTTCTTGCTCTCATACTAGGTAAGTCCACCCCAAACACACACATATATTTATATATGCACACATTTTCCTTATCCTACATTATAATTAGTTAGGAATCCAACATATGAGAATGTATGCATGGTGTCCTCAGATTATAGTACATGCAGACTGTAAATAACACATGACCATGCGAGTGGGAGCAAAGGTCTTTGTGGAGGTCTCGCGGGTAACTTGTGTAGAACTATTTTAGGTTCATGTAAGGTTTCATACACGCCCACTTGCACACGCACAACTTTGTGCTCTCCGTAATGCACAGTGGGACACAAATCGGGACACTAGTGGAACAGAAAAGAATGTGTTTTTCACAGCTCTTCCTGCAGAGTGTAGTATTTTTTAGCAGGGACATGTGTAACGGTTTGCAAGTTATTTATTTACATCAATTTAAGCTGGTGCTGTAGATGATAGGTGCTGGTAGGTGTGCTAAACCAGTAATTTGCATGCTTTAGATTAGATCTCACACATATCCACATAACACTGCAATAAAGGGGGCAAAAAGGAGTAAGATGAGTTTAAACAAATATATTTAACATCTATCGCTTGCATGGGAATATATAAAATATAATTAAAAAGACAATAAAGCGTGGGTAAACATGGGTTGACTATGAGGGCTGTTATTTTGATGGATTCCCATGGATTAACACAATCCTAGAGCTGGAGAGCTTCTTTGACTGTTCTTTTATTCTAGGAGTAGGTTTAATCCATGTCTGGGGACTGTGTAAGAGTGCTGTATGCACTCTTAGCTGGACTTTTCCAGATGTTTCCTCCTCACTACGTTCACACTGCAGGTCTTAACCTCTTAAATGCTCAAGGTTAACCGCTCAATTCCGATTTTTTGATCAAATCCGATTTTTTTGTCTGCTTGTTCACACTACAAATAAAATGTGACAGCAAACGCGCTCTAGTGTGAACCCTCAAAGCGGTCCACATGCGCAAAAGACGACGTCACACACAACGTCACACACAACGCGCTCTGTTTAGACCCAGAGCAAACAGTCTTGTTTGACTGATGGCCCTTAATATAAAGACTTGTTTCGGATTTTACGTTTCCCAATTTTGCTTTAAGTTATAAAGTTACTTTGTTATTTACAAATGGCGGGGCTGATAATTGCCGTCTGTCTTGTGTCAGTGATGTAAAAGACGGATTTAATGACATGACCATTCAAACAGCAGTCGCTTTCTAAAACATCAGATATGTATCGGATTCAGTACCACATATGAAAGTGACCCAGATCGGATTTGAAAATATCAGATTTGTGCCGTTCACACTGTCATACCATGATCGGATATGGGTCGTATAGGGTCAAAAAAGTCTGATTTGATGCGCTTTCGCCTGCAGTGTGAATGTAGCCAAATTGTTTGTTCTCCAATTCATTATTATTTATTCATTTTTTATTTCTGTTGAAACAATGCAGTCAGTTCCCTCTGCACAGAACATGTGGACCTTCTTTCTCAACAGTAAGATTAGTTACTACTCATAATAAAAAAAAATAGATTTTTATATGTATTATATTATATGCATTTCTATAATGGTCAAATTCTCAATTTTTGCTCAAAAGAAACAGTTTGGAGAATAAGAACATGCTCACTCTGATATTTAGAAATATTAGAAGTGGGCAAAAATACTGGGCAGCTGTAGCTCAGGAGGTAAAATGGGTGGCCTACTAATTAGACAGTAAGTGGATTGATCCTCGGATCCTCAAAGTACCTTTTCCGCAAGATATTTAACCTCAAGATGCCCCCAATGCACCTACTGGAGTGTGAGTGTGTGACTGTTAAAAGCACTTAGGCATGATGTGTGCGCTACATCAGCCCATTTACCAAATAGCTAGCTTGCTTTTGTCTGGAGTGAACAAATATGTCTATCTGCTGTTTGAAAGTTGTGGTTTTTACATTGTAGGAAATATTGCAGCATGGCTCCATAGGAACTTTAAAGAGAGCCTGATTAGCTATATGCTCATTTTTTCCCAGTCTTTCTGCTATGCTCATAGTTTGGATTGGCATCACTCATGTGCAACTCTGCCTTCAAGATTTTGAGGAGAACATTTGAGTAATGTGAGTGTTGCATGGCTGTGAGGATGCTGTAGCAGGGAGGGGTGCGAGAGTAAGTATTGGGTTTTTTTTTTTAGTTGTTGAGGGAAGGCAGAATTCTTGTGGTTTCATTGAAGTGTAATTACATTACGAGCCCATGTATGCAGTCCCACACACCCACACTAATAGAACCCCCCCCTTCCCCATCCATGTGAATGACCACACACAGGAATGCTGCTTTGATTTTTTTTTCCAGATATTTTTAATGAGTTTAAAGAGTGTGAGTCTTAAATGTGTCCTTGTGTATCTGCATGTTTGTGTTGGTGGCTTGTTTGGTATCTCAGTAATGGACATAAGTTTGGTTTTAGCAGTGACACTGGAGCCTCAGTCGCGAGTGTGTGTGCGTGTTTAAACCCCTGTGTATGGGCTTCTGGGTGAGAGAGCGCCTTGTTGAGTTTGTTCCAGGCCAAGCAGTTCATGCAGGGTTGAAGCTGTTCTGAAAGTGGCCACAACTCTCAACAAGCAGCTCTAACTAGGCAACAAGGCTGGTGGACCTCAGAGGTCAGACATTGCGGCGCAGCACCGTAACGCTCCACTCATCCGTTCACAATGGGGATTTGGTTTCTAAATCTGTCCACGGATCCACATCACATAACAGCGGTTTCTGCCAGGAGGTTGGAAAGGCAGGTTTTTGCTCACCTTCTATGAAGGGAAGTGAATGGGTAAACCTCCAGTTACAATGCAAGTAGCTTAAACAATGGTGTGCCTATTCTGTTTGTTTTGTGGTGTTTTGATTGCCTTTCGCAAAAGCGAGCGAGTAATGTCACACTTATTGCATCTTTCAAGAGTGTGGCAAGCATGACTGTTTACTCTGTCTGAGCGCTCTGCAGCTGTATCAGCTTTGCTTGTTTATCTCGGTTTGACCCTTTTTCCTAAAGAGTGGATAGTAGAAATGTCCTCGACTACATCCTTCTCCAATAAGTACTGTCATTTTGGGGTAATTATTGCATAATCACTGGTGGGGGAGTATTCAGAGGCTGAAATATATGTAATAATGCTTCAGTATAGTAGTGCAGTGTTCCAAGGTGGAAGTCAAGCAGTCAAAGTTTTACAGCCCCCGTAGGGAGGGGTAGACTGTATGTTTATACGGTTGAGAATATAGTAATTTTCTTTCTGTTGAGTTCATTTTCTAGAGCATTTTTTATGATATATATCATTACAACAAAGAGCATGAAAAGTCAAGTTTGCACAATATTTTCAAACTTATACATTTGCTAATAATTCATCCTTGCATTCAGGATATCTTGTGAGATGAGGCAGAATTTCAAAGAGACATTTATGCATCAAATACACAATAACAATAACTGTTTGAGTCAAAGTTGATTTTTTGACCCTAGAACTGGTTTTGCTCAAGGTGCGGCCTTGTGAAAGTCTCAACTTCCCCCAATCTGATGCAGAGCTGAACTTGTTCGACGTTTGTGTGCATGCCTTCAGTTCTCAAACTTCACCAGCAACTCTTTTCCTCTTCCTCAGTGTCTCAAAAATCCAGTCAGGAGGAGTTCTGTCTGACCCCAGAATGCATTGAAGCAGGTGAGAAGAGGCGCTAAACGGTCCATCTTGTACGTTTAGCGGGTTACATATGGACTGTCTTAATTGTGACCTAAGTACCTTATGCTTAAATGTCATTGATGGAGGTGGGGGTTTTTTGTGTTTTTTTTTTTAATCTCTGTAGCGGGGTCTATTCTAAGTAAAATGGATCAATCTGTAAACCCCTGCGAGGATTTTTATGCTTTCTCTTGTGGTGGGTGGCTGAAGGAGAACCCAATTCCTGAAGATTCGTCCTCTTACGGCATCTACCCCTGGCTTAGGCAGCATGTTGACATCCAACTTAAAGGTTTGAGAATAAATTCCTCATCGATGTCCTAATAAGCATTTTGGTTTTCTTACAAAGTTTCAGAAGTTTGGAATAATGAAGTATAGATGTAAAATGCACGTACTGAATGTAAATGTATTTCCTTTAAGCTAAATTCTTGGCTGCAGACTGCTCTGAATAGTTTTCAATTTTTTTCTACTTTTGGGATATTGCTGCAGTTTTCTTTATATGGTCGTCTGGTACAGACAGAGCACACACAGAGCTGCTCGGCATTCAGGAAGTTAGCCAGTCAGCAAAAAGTGCTCTTTTAGGGAGAGGTAGCTTAGCAAGACAGGACCTATAATGGCTTATTTCAGACAGAAGATAACCATAAGATCCAGTATAATAATAAATGAAAATATTGGAATTACAAAACAGAAAAGGAATAGTGCTAGATATTCAATTCAGTGCAATTTTATTTATATAGCACCAAACAACAACATTTGCCTCAAGTTGCTTTATATTGTGCCTTGAAAACAGGTGACTCCCTGTGAGCAAGCGCTTGGTGAAAGTGAGAGGGAAAAACAGCCTTTTAACAGGAAGAAACATCTGGCAGAAGTAGACAATGATGCAACCTTTTTCCTTAATAGGAATTTCATTAAAGGTCATGAACAAGGTTAAGTGTTTCCATTCACTGGACTCTTACTTTCAGAGTATGCTACTAAAATAGCATAGTGCTCCAACAACACTGCAAAGCTCACATCAAATTTAAAAAAAGGAGATCAATACAGCAAGCATGTCATCATTTTAAATGGTAAATGATGGTTTACCATCATTTTAATCCATACATTCTTTTTTTTCAATTCTACATTAAACATCAGCCATTATGCATCCTGACTATATGGCTAAGTGTGTTATCCTAGTGACGGGTAATGTATCCCTGAGCGGTTAGCCTCTAGCAGAGATGATGACTGGGCATTAGAGGTTTCTTTGAATGATGACTCCAATTTGCTCCATCAGAATTACTGCAAGCTCCTTCTGACCCTGACGAACTTGAAGCAGTGACCAAAGCTAAGAGCCTGTACCGCTCCTGTTTGAATGAAAGTAAGTCACAACACAGATGTTTGCTCTGTGGATTTGTGGGGATTTTGTTTATATGAGACCCTCAAAATTCAATTAAATGTCCTTACAAAGTCAATCATTTACACAAAGACACAGTGACTCTGAAAACAAATAAGGTAGGATGAGCTTTTATTGATCCACACGACGGATCTGGGGTAATGGAAAAGCAATAAGAAACATGGGTGCAGCACAAAGCTAGAAAAAATAGCCACATGAGCTGTAAAAATAGTATAAAAAAAATCAATAAAGTTGTGTATACCATTTGTTGTGTGTCTGTGTACAAAGCTCTATTGGAGGAGCTGGATGCCAGACCAATGCTGAGAACACTTAAACAGCCAGAGTTTCGGTGGCCTGTTGTGGGTGACGGGCGCGGTGGGGAATATCAGTGGTCAGAGAGTCAGTGGAGCCTCCTGAAGACGCTGGCAGCGATGAGGAATCAGCACAGTAAGAGCGTCCTGATTCGCCTGTACGTCTCCCCTGATGACAAAAACTCCTCTCACTACATTATCAAGGTCAGACATTTTTCCTTCATAGCCCATCACATAACTCCACTGTAAAGCACATTTTTATAGTATTGCACTTGCATTGTTGGATTCAAGAACTTGGAGAAATAGAAGTCCATTTCATCTCACTATCAAATTACATTAATCCCATTTTTTAGTTGCTTGTACTGAAGTACAAAATCCACAATCCCATACACTGTATATAAAAGATGGACATCTAGAAAGAAAGAAAGAAAAGAAATCGAACCAGGCAAAAAGAAGCCTTCTTTATAGAATCCATGAGTTAAGGACAACATGACTCTGTTTATCTGTCATAAACTCATCTTTTCCCAATTATACTCTATGATCACAGTTGGTACTAAAGTTATACAGATGTTTCTTTTTTAAGTTATAGTCCTGTTTAGTCCTTGTGGTTGGAAAGTGTCTACTATGTGTCAATTTCTCAGTTAGATCCACCCTGCAAAGTTGGCAACGGCCAAAACAATTTCTGTAAACCAGTTTGTAAGGTCAGTGTTATATCCATCTTTTATATACAGCATTTGGTTCCAATTTTGTAGAAGGACTTAAAGTTTAGGTTTAGAAATTTTCATTGTTAAAAACTGTGGGACCAGACGGGAAAGTGAGACCAGACAGGATAAGTACCTTTTCAACAAAGAAAATTAAAAAAATAATGCTGTTATTCATTTTTGTTTACTTCATTTTTGTAATAATCAATAATCGTGTGCTCAATCAAAAGGCACAAAAACAGTTCAAATGGGCCAATCATTCTTATTTTATTTTATAAGAATGATGTGTACATGCACAGGCTATTCTTATGAAAAGAAATCTCCCTGTGCCAAATTATGACATTGAAAAGTGAATAAGAGCAATATTTTTGAACATACAACCAGAATTTAAAAGCTAATCAGTCATGCGAACAGATCCAAGTTTCAAAGCCAGGTGAGTTATTATGTATCTAGCTTAGCTTCACTAGAATATAATGTATCTGAAACCTCTTGGAACTGTTTTGAAAGACAGCAGTGTAAAAAGCAGCAGAGGCTAACCAGCACTTTCTGTCTTTATGTAGCTCGATCAGGCATCCTTGTCTCTGCCTTCCAGGGAAGACTACATCACCAACACCTCCTCTGCCCAGGCGGTGAGTTTCCACTTTGCCATTTTTCCATCTTACCTTTTAACCAAAACTTTCCGTCCTGGATGAGTGGTAGCAAAAAAGACTTTTCTTCGGAACAAGAGTTTCTATTCAGACTCAATACTTCCCCCTCTGTGTTTTCCTTTAAAAATAAGATTTCTTCCTCACCTCAGTCACAGAGTTCTCACTCAAAAGGGATTGTAAAGACCTCATAAAGCACATTTAGAAGCTATAAATTTAAATGGAATTGAAGATATCAAATAAGGCTTTTTATAATCTCTATAACTGTGAATTCCTTCTTATAACTTCAAATCTAAACATTTATGAGTGAAGACCTGTTCAAGCCTTTGAATTTAGAGTAGTTCAAGATATTCATGCAAAACTTAAAATAGCAGAAATGTAATTTAAGGATAACAAAATCTTTTTGAATAAAACCGCTCTTGTATCACTTTCTTTTTTTAATTGTTTCTAATTGTTTCTTTTTTGTACTGATCGGGCTTTAAATATTTCTGAACCACTGATAAATGGATACATTTACATTTATATATATTAGCATATAATGCAAAAAACCTATTTTGAGCCGAAACATTCTTATTAATAGTTTATCTGATCTGCTAACTTTAACACACTAATATTTAAACTTTCTAATGCTTTATAAACATCATCAGCGAGCAACACAGATTGGATCCCCTTTTTCAGTCACCATGAAGCTATTTGTGTACATAAATGTCCCTTTAAACCACTGAAGATTTTTCTGCTGCTGTGTGTCTCTCCCTCAAAAAAGGTAATAATAAAAAAATACGTTTCACTGAATACTGATACAGTAGCACAAGGGTATGTGAGTGCAGATGCAGGCGCTTGATTGATGTCTGATGATGCCTGATAGCTCAGAGCAATGAAAGAATGAAGTCTCTCTGTCTCTCTCTCCAGTATCGTGCGGCGCTGCTCAGTTTGATGGTGGATGTGGCCGTCATGCTGGGCGCCCCAGAGAAAGACGCTCTGACCCAGATGGAAAAGGCTCTCGCCTTTGAGACCAAAGTGGCTCATGTAAGGACGTCATGTCAGATAAATATAATCCCGCTTAATGTATGAAAATTATTAAATAGGTCTCTGTAGCTCCAAAGCTAATTAAAACTCTACATTATTCTCTGTGAAATATGGCGGCTGATTCATCAGCTTCGCCAACAGTATAACAGGAAATCGTTTTTTGGACAAATTTAGGATCAGTCATGCTGATGACAATTGCTCTCTGTGTCTGCAGATCCTGATTCCCTATGAAAACCGCACCAGCGAGAGCATGTACCACAAATACATGCTCTCTCGCCTGCAGCGCTCAATACCTCAGGTACTTTAAAACAATGCAGAAAAACCGCCAGAGAGAAATCAACCTTAGCATCAGTTGAGACCGGTTCAAAACCAAGTTGTACACGATGTCCTTGTCCGGTTTTTCCTGAGAAGTCTTCCTACCAAGCAGGGCTTTCTTCAATAGTACCAAACATTCCTGTTTTTTTGTGGACTGTTTTGTTTCCAAGGTCAGAAGAAAGATCAGTACCGCTCTGATGGTGAATTTGTAGCTACTGAGAGCAGAAACTCAATCAGCAAGTCAAGGAAACTGCTTTTATTGGATTTGTCTGAAATGTAACTACAAGCTTCATGATATGTTTAACCTCTATACAAACCGAATTAGAAACGAGGACTGCTGATATTTTGTATTTACCTGTGCACAAAAATGTAGTTCACAAAAGTTGAAGTTGAACTCTGAAATTGAAAAAATACAATGCGTGCAGGTGTTGCGATGCACAGAAACTGAAGTAGCTGGCTTGGTGAATATACTACATATTTCTATATAGTGTTAAAGACCTTTCGTGCTCTTTCTCCCTCTCTCTCTATTGCTGTAGTTCGATTGGCTTAATTTCGTAAAAACTGTGGTGGAGTCTAAAGGTGACCCGGATCGATCCATCTCCTCCTCTGAGCCTGTCATCGTCAGAGTTCCACAGTACTTCAAGGAACTTATGAAGCTCATCGAGGCCACCGATCCCCGGTACAGACTCCCTTTCTATCGTGGTGCCTTGTTGACACAATAGCTTAAAGACACTCTTCATACACACCCTATTAATAAATACAATTGTTTGGTCCCAATGCGAGCTAAACAGTGTAGAAAACTGCCTCGGGCAGTTTACGTGCATCAGCAATGCAGATGCAAAATCTGCAAGCAATAGGCAATAAAAGGGTGCAAAAGCTACACAGCCTCAGAGTTCAGATGCTTGGCTTAATGGCAGGATGGCTTTAAAGAAAGAGCAGCTAAAACAGTGAGGGGCGCAGTAGGCTCTGTAAAAGAAAAATAAGGATTATTATGTAGTGTATATCAGGCAAAGCTACTCTCGTAGTGTCAAAAAATTGAAGAATTGGCACCTGAGATAAACATTCAACTCCCCTTTAAACTCAACCCAGTCCTCATAAGGGACAGATATAATGTAAACACACAGGCACAGACATGAGCCCACACTGGGGCTCGAGGGCACCTGTCGCTCATTACAAGTATTTTACAGTGTATAATGAGATTACATGTAGGAATTGAATTAATGTCCCCGTGTCTCTCGCTCTCCAGGACGGTAGCGAACTACGTCCAGTGGAGGACAGTCTTTTCCCGGATAACCGCTCTGAGCCGTCGTTTCCTCTACAGATACCTTGACTACGCTCGGGTCGGTACACAAATCTATGTCCATATATGATCACTTTTGAATGTTTTGAAAACAACTGTATTTTAGAAAAGCTTAAGAAATGCAATATTTTGAATGTTAACATTTAGCGTGCTAACCGAGGCCTGTTAAATCTCAGATGTAGCTCTTGGGTTTTTCACAGTTTCTCAGAGCAAAAGTCTGACCTCGGGGTGAATTTATTAGGACATTCACTCCTTGGAAGTCTGGCTGCTATCTTGAATGTCTTCCACTTGTGAATAATCTTTCTCACTGCAGAATGATAGACTTTAAATTGTTTGAAAATAACCTTATAACCCTTCCCAGATTGGCTGGCACCAACAGTTGCTTCTCTGAGATCATTTCTGATGTTCTTGCTCCTTGGCTAACACCATTGTGCTAACACACTAAAATCTTCCAGACCTGCAAAACTGCCAAAAATCTCTGCTTTTATAAAGGTGCTCAAACTTGCTGATGATTAGTTAATTGGGTGCATTTCATTAGCAGCGGCAGCTGCTCATAATTCTCTTAATGTACATTTTTTTCCCTTTTTAAATGTTTTACACCTAAACCTAAATAACTACACTTGAAGGTTTCTCAGCTTTTCTCAATCTCTGTTTTTAGGTCGCAAAATTCTTGTTACAGTACTTAGTGAGTTGGGGAAAGATTTTCTAATTTTACCAGCTGGTAGCTTCAAATGTTTTAAACAAATCATCCCCCCTCCCCGACTAAAGTGACTCAGCGTGAGGTCTTAAACACTCTCGTTAATGGAAACTTGTCAGTGGAAGTTGTTTTTTTGGAGCGATGTCACCTTGAATTTCCGTCTCTCTCGCCCCCATTAGGTAACCACAGGAACCACCTCTCTGACCCCGCGCTGGGATAAGTGTGTTAACTACGTGGAGAACTCACTTGTTTATGCCACCGGCCGGCTTTTTGTCAACACACACTTCCAGGAGGACAAGAAACACCTGGTGTGTGTGTTCCCATCATATCCTAAATCCTGGCTCAGCTGTTTGAGTTTTCTGTAGCTGTGTAACAGATGAGTGCTGAGCTGTGATGTCTGCATCACTGTAGGTGTGTGTGTCTGTGTTTAGATGGCAATGATGCTGGGCCTTTTTGCATTTTTTATAAACAGCCTCACTTAGTGAGAACGTTCTAGGTTTGCGTCTGAAAATCTGAACATTTAAACTTCTGTTTCGTACTTGATTTGTTTCTTAGATGGAGGAGCTGATCAACGGCATCCGCTGGGCGTTCATCGACATGCTGGAGAAGGAGAATGACTGGATGGATGATTTAACCAAGAAGCGAGCTGTGGAAAAGGCACAGTTTATTCCATCTTTTCTAATCTAAACTGTAATATTAAAAAATATTTGGATTGGTGATGTGAATTTCAAACTGTTTCATCCAAAACTGGCCCAACAAATTGAATGAAATACAGCAGTGCATTAAATAGTGAAAACAACACCCTTTCTGAACAGCTGTGTTAGTCACATCTAACCGTTAAAACAAAGTCTGACCTTACTGTAGTTGCAGCAGCTGGAAACAGCTGCCAAGCTAGAACAGATACTATTGTTCTATCGGTTCGGGAAATCTGTTAGTATTTACTGGCACCACTAAAGAATATTTATACGCAAAAAAGAAGAAGTCCTTTACTCAACAACCCAACAACAGTGTCTCTTACGTGATCCACCATAATCCTTATTTATCTTATAGTCAGCCTTGGTGAGGTTCTTAGGCATAAGTCATACGGGCCAGAGACCCGTGGACAATCCCCTGGCAATACCATAGAAAAATGACTATTGCCTGAGCAGTTGGCAAGTGGTTGAAGGAGGTGGTTGATAGTCACTAGGTGAAACTTGTCACAAAGAGATATATGATGTTCAATATTTTTTATTTTTACCACTTAACGAGCAGTTGGTAAGTCTTTGTGGACAAGTCAGCATCTTCCCTACAGGCAACAGCATTGATTTGTTAGTGCCCAAAGCAGTTACAAGGATGTTTTTGGTGCTGCGCACTCTTTGTGACTGATTTCACCTTGCGACTCAAACCACTCACCAGTCAGTCAAGGAATACAAATTTCCCCTAGTGACCAGTGCTTTCCGGGGGGTTGCTTCCTGCTCAAAAGCCTTTGTTAGTGATGCTTTAATCCATCCTTTTATCTCTTCCCTCTTAGAAGCCACGTCTCCTTTTATTAACTTTTAACTTTCTTCTACTTGACTGCCCCCAACCAAACTGTGGTTCGGGGCTTTTTATGCTGTGACCATAAAAGGATATCTTCTCTTGCTGACATCAAACTGAGTGAAAAAAGAGTGTTTAGAGCAGCGTGAGCTTTTGGCTGACAGGGATTGTCACATTCTCATTGATTGCAATTTTCATGTGTTCTCACTGGAACTGCAATGATTGAGAGAAAATACATTATCTTAGGTTTTCATAAAGTCAGACTCAAATGTGTCCAGGATCTTATTGCTAACACAATTGTTTTCAGCTCCACTCACTGTTAAAATGTTTTTGATGCCTCTCAGCTTGAACCGAGCTATTTATCATTCACCAGCTTTGCTCAAGCTACAATACTGAAACCATTTAAAGAAATTGGGTCCACTTTATGGCAAGCATATAGACCTTCATAATTAAAAAGGATTTTGCTGTAGGGACCCGGCAATGTTTCTGTGAAGACACTTTAGCCTATGACTCTCACAGTGCTCTCTTTTTATTACTTTAATATCATTTAAACTTACTCATTCAAACTTATATTTGCACTCACTGCCAATTAAGTTTGACTGAGAGTCTGACACACCTTTTTATGTTTAATTTAGATTTTATTTAAATTCTCTTATCTCTCTCTATAGGCACATGCAGTCCTGGCTAAGGTTGGCTACCCAGAATTTATTTTGAATGACACCTACCTCAATGAAGATTTGAAGCAGGTCTGTTTAAATTAGCACAGCACCAGCATCATGTTCCTGCAATGTTTTTTTCCCTTTTCATTCTGAAAATGGAGGAATGTTGCTATTTAGAAGTAATGTGTTTGTGTCTGCTTCAGCTAGAGTTAAAAGAGAATGACTACTACGGCAACGTGATGCAGACACTGAAGTTCATCGCTCAATCCGATCTCTCCTGGCTACGAAAGAGCGTCCCACGCACAGAGTGAGTGGCAAGTGTGAATACTTAATTAGGCACTGTGACATCATCCGTTTGATAAGGAGATACATGTTGACATTAGGTCCGTCCTAAAGTATATGCAGCTTTACTGCTTTTTGACTCTAATGGGCATTATAATATATAAAATAGACATGGTGATGTATTAAATGAGACTTGAAATTAGGGGTACAGCAACAGGAGTCGCCCCCTGTTGGCCACTGGAAAGAAGGAGGCACTTCCTTTCTTGCCTTTCTTGAAGCTCCAGCGATCGTTTATAATCAGGCTATGGTTTTATGTCCTTATTAATGCCTAATGTGTGTTTGTGTTTCAGGTGGTTTACAAACCCAACAACCGTGAACGCCTTCTATAGTTCATCCACAAATCAAATCAGTAAGATATACATTCATTACATTTTGTTTTTTTAATCACTCAGTTAAGTCCTGACCAGACAGATCAAAGCACCAATTCTGGGATTTCCATTTTTTATTATTTTTGTTAGCAAACATAAGATTGAAAAGCCTTGACCTTATGCAGTAAAATATCCTGTTTGGAAAGAACTAAAGATACACAAAAAGAAAAATTATTTTTGGTCTTCTTGTTTAGGATTTCCTGCTGGAGAGCTTCAAAAACCCTTTTTCTGGGGAAAAGAGTATCCAAGGTGAGTCATCCCACCCAAGAGCTGACTTTATTTTAAAAGAAAAACCTCCTATTAGAGAACCACAGCCTGGGCAGCATTATTGTTCTCAACAGATCTATAAACTGTCCTATATTAAACATTGGCTTGACAGCTTGATTTTATTTTGTAAAGCAATTTCCCACAGCACAGTAACATTTGTCCATGCTTCTTCTTCTTTCTTTTTTTTTTTTACCATATCTGAGACTGGATGACAAGCTATGTAACAATCTGCCCAGCTGGAATGGTGCTGGCTTCCAAAGCTTCTATTGCTTTCTTTTTATTGTGTTCTTTCCTCTTCCTGGTGTTTTGTTCTCTGAGTGATACTTTACATCATTAAACTAAAAGTTACTGAATGAAGAAAGTAGCTCATTAACTGCCTGCTAGCTGTCAGTTTTAATGCTCTTTAGCTTGGCCGCTAATAGAAAAATAACTGCACACAGTTTATGAATGATAGGATCCAGTGGTGTGTGACGACTTTTACAAAAGCTCAAGCAGAGACAATGACAAACAAAAAGAAATTATCTTCCACTGTTTAACAAGACAAATTGTTGTTTCAGACTATGAAACAACCGTTTCATGATTTAGTGTTGCATGTTATGCATCTCTGTGTGGTCATCTTCCCCTTTGTGCACTTCTTGCTGGCTGAAGAATTATTAAATGTTATTACTTTTATAGTTATCATAAAAATATATTTGCTCTTAGGTGACAATGATCTGTGCTGGAGGAACATTTAAGAACATTTAGTAGAAGTAATAACACACTTTATATACCACACTGTACATAAAGCTGTAGTATTGTTATGTAAATTTGATTGGTAAAAAGCAATATTACTGCTGTTTATGTTTGAGGTTGGTTTAAATATTTAAATATATTCTACTTGGTACTCAGTTATATACTTGTAATTGTTCTAAAGGACCATTATAGCTAAATTAAAAGGCCTGTGCACTGTCAAGATCTACAGGAAGATTCAAATTATTAATGAAGAAATAAGGTAGCGTATTAAACAAAACAGCTGTCTAAAGATGATACACTCAGTATAGACAGCTCTCGTGCATGCTAATCTGAAAGTATTGGTGAAGTCTGCAACTGTTAACTGTGTTCAGAGCCTTGAACGCAGAGCCAGCAGCAACTTGTTTAGCATTGCTCGTCTCCCTCAGTCTCCCATCAAAAACCAGAGGTTTATCCACAATGCACATTCCAATGGAATCATAGTCAAGCAGAGTCAAATGTGCTTCCAAAGACAGAGGCTGCAGCCTCAAGATGTCAATCATTTAAAGAATGGATACAGTGAAACCAGAATAATTATGACAGAATTCTGTTTGAGATGTCTGTGTTTAGACTTCATTGAACAGGCACTGCTTGCATACTTCCCTGATCGAGCACCACTGATAGAATCTAATCCTCTCTTGAAATTCCACAAGACGTTGACTAAAATCTGTGTTGTTTTCCTTCGATTTACAGATCTTTAAGTTACGGTGCCATCGGGGTAATAGTTGGACACGAGCTAACGCACGGCTTTGACAATAACGGTAAATAATGTTTGCTAATAACGATTTCAAAATATAACATTTGCGATTGAATAATAATGAATTATGTGGTCTGAACAGGTCGCAAGTATGACAAAAATGGCAATCTTGAACAGTGGTGGAGCAACTCGTCCATAGAGGCCTTCAATGAGAAGACCCAGTGTATGATTAACCAGTATAATGGTTATCACTGGAAGGAGGCGGGCCTAAATGTAAGGAAACAGTCTGAATGGGCAAAATTTTATTTAAAAAAAGAAGAAAAAACTGCAGATGTAGTTTAAACTACTTTTCTAAGAAACTGTTTAAAAATGCCTGTGTATAACTGGATAATTATCAAAGTCAAGAAATAACTGAAGACTGGGACGATCGTGGCTCAAGAGTTGGGAGTTCGCCTTGTAATCGGAAGGTTGCCGGTTCGAGCCCCGGCTTGGACAGTCTCGGTCGTTGTGTCCTTGGGCAAGACACTTCACCCGTTGCCTACTGGTGGTGGTCAGAGGGCCCGGTGGCGCCAGTGTTCGGCAGCCTCGCCTCTGTCAGTGCGCCCCAGGGTGGCTGTGGCTACATTGTAGCTTGCCATCACCAGTGTGTGAATGTGTGTGTGAATGGGTGGATGACAGGTTGTGTAAAGCGCTTTGGGGTCCTTAGGGACTAGAAAAGCGCTATACAAATACAGGCCATTTACTGTTGTTCAGTTCAGATGTTTCTGATGCATTACTGCCTTTGTTACTCTTTTGTAAATGTTTTGCCCTGCAGGTGCGGGGTAAGAGGACCCTGGCAGAAAACATAGCAGACAATGGAGGAATAAGAGAAGCATTCAGGGTATGATCTATGATTTAAGAAATGGTTTTCTACAGGAGCTGTCTACTTCGGACATTGTGAGCTATGGTTTTTTAAAAAAAAATTCCTAATCCTAAAGGAATTTGTTCCCTTAGCAAAAATGATGAAGAAGAATTAACGACGTCATGTAAAGCAATCCAGATGAGAGAATGTTTATTTCACTGTTCTTGTGTAGGCGTACAGGCGGTGGGTGGATGAGAGAAGAGGTGGTGTGGAGGAGCCTCTGCTGCCTGGAGTTGCACTGAACAACAACCAACTGTTCTTCTTGAGCTATGCACATGTAAAGACACTTTTGCAAACTGTTTTTCACTACGCTCTAAATGCAGTTTTTCTGCCAGTGTGTGTTAGATCTGAAGACCTTCAGTTGATTTGCAGGTCTGCATAGTAAAGTGATGATAGACAGGTAATATTTGGGCATTTTCCTATGGGAAATGTAATGTTTGGGCACTTTAACATAATGGTTGAATATAAACCAAACCATATAAACCATTAAAGTGTATTACATAAAAATAGTATATACATTAAAATTGTACTTCAGTAAAGTACTTGAGTAAATGTACTCAGTAACCTTCTATAGCCAGTTCTATCCATGCTGGATAATCCAATTGTATTTCCCATGGCCCCCTTGTGGACACATCCCTGATGTGCTTCATTTCTTAACTACAGTTTTATGCAAATTTAAAGAGTCGGTTCTTGTAATTCCTAAAAGTGTCAGTAGGAGGCAATGTTGCTCCTCTCACGCTGTCATTTACTGAAACAAATGTAAAATATAGTTGAACATATCTATTTCTAATGCTATCAAAACCATAGAGATGAGAAAGGTTTGAAAATCTATCACAGGGCTTTCATGCTGTGCTCCACATCTTTGGTACTGCTCTTGTTGAGCTGTTAGAGTTATTTGTTCCCCTTTCATGCTGTCTAGCCAAACAGGATGTCATCGTGTTTTACTGTTTCCATGTGTGGAACATGTCTGGCTACTCAGAATTATTGCATTTATAGAAGCATGCATGTGTGATTTTTGCATTCAAATGCATTCCTGTCTGTGGAAATAATGAAATGCAATGGCCTCAAATGGAATGCTAGACAGAAGTTTTCCTTTCGGATTTTTATTGTAATATTGCATGCAGTGGCACATGTGAAGTCAGAAACTTCTGAATACGCATACGTAATTTTGAGTATCTAGCAAAGCATTTAATCGGTGTGTTTGTAATGCGCAGGTGAGATGTAACACATACAGACCAGAAGCGGCCAGGGAGCAGATCCAAAGTGGAGCTCACAGTCCACCAAAATACAGGTGAAGCCCGCACGCAGACACACACATGGACACACATAGCAAGAACCCCTCCAACCTGACCTTTATCGTCACTCATGTCCTGCAGAGTTATTGGAGCGATGAGTAACTACGAGGAATTTCGGAAAGCATTCAAGTGTTCCGAGTCGTCGATTATGAACAGAGGAGCACAATCCTGCCGGGTGTGGTAACCTTCGACCTCAGCGTGATATCCCTGAAAAGGCTGATAATGCTGGATTTATCCAACATAGTTTACATGATAAGGGAACAACATTAAAATGAAGTAGAGTTGTTCTCACTGAAACACACTAACACATACACAGCGTTTGGGTTAGTGTGGATCTTTGACCTGAAGCCGCTTTCAATTGGCTAACAAGAAAAATTTAACTTTTTACAGTCATCTTTCTTCCTTATGTCACATAAATTAAGGTTGAAGATTCTTATAAAGGACCACAGTTACAGGGTTGGAGACAAACATGTTTTTGTGACATTACAACAACACAGCTATATGTGCTGTACATGCAGCTAAATAAAAGCACTGCATTTACATGAACTGCATTTCTTCTGAGAATTTATGTAATGTAAATGTACAACGATGAGAACTTTTCTACTGATTACAAAAATATATCCCAGGTTGTTTTTTGTGACTGTAGGATACAGATATATCAGCTCAGCTCGCATTTATTTGTCAGCAGCCCAAATTCTGAACACTGTACACCAAAGATTAGCTCTTTAAGTAAAGTTATGTTACTTAATATTATTTTATTTTGAAAACCAGTATTATAGAAGCAAAGTGATCTTAATGTAACATCTAGCAAACTAGATCAGGTACTTTGTCTGTGAGTTGAAATTTGAGTGTGTGTGAGTGTGTGTGTGGGCCCAGATTTTCCTTTGACAGTCTTGCCTTCTGTTTTGCTTTGTTTCAATCTTGTGTCAGACATTTATATTCATTGCGCTGCAGTTCAGCCCGAGGCAAATGAGCTTACAGAATTACAAGCACTCAAACTGCAGCATGCGTTCTCATTTATCTTTGTGTCTCCGTCAGTGGACTGTACCGCTCAGGTGCATTCACACCACAAAATTATGTTTCTTGGGAATAACAGGAATACTGTATGATGCATAGTTTAAATATTTCGTCAGAAAATGGGAAAGAAGTATCTGTTGTAATGATTTGGCTGTGATTTGTTGACTTTGTATCAGCCTGCTGGTCTTTTTCTTTATTTAGCATTTTGTTTTTAATAAAGAAATCTGTAGTGAAATTACACTTATCATTCTAGAATTAAATCTACTGATTAAAGTCATGAAACAAATATTAATTATTTGAGTTTTTAAAATTTCTGTAAAACTTTTTTTAGTGTTACTGCCAAACAGTAGTGCTAATGTTTGATTCTGTGCCAATTATAGAGCTGTTGAGACCTGTTGGTAATCCTCCCTGCCAACAACTGGTTAGTAGGGAAAAACTGGTATTTCTGATCTGGAGAACAGTTGATGGCGGTCTCTACACTGTAAAAAATGTAAATAAAGAACAAACAAACAAAACAAAGAATGTGCTGTTAATTTTCTGCCAGTACATTGTCTGTTTTTTCTTTGTTTCTTTGTTTGTTTATGTAAACTACAAATGGTAAAACAAAGAATGACTAAATTCCTAATAAATTTTCTTACTTTAAAATAGTACACTGTGCTGTATTTTTACAGATTTCTTTTAAAGTGTCTATTAAATTGGTTAGAAAGGGAGTGCTACACACAAAAAAAACCCTGTTTTTCATAGGGTCAGGACTAAAAGAAAAAATTATGATACTTAATTCAAAATAATATAAAACTGGATTAACTTGTAAATAACATCAATTTGAAATTTGTGATCAATGGGCAAGCCCTAGTCCTGTAACTTTACTGTCAGTATTTTAGTAGTACGATATCCACTGTAGAAATGATTAGATTGAAACCAGTGTATATCATTACAGGTCTTTGTCTTCCTTTTTTCATTATTATTATTATTATGTCTTCTGTTTTTCTTCGAATGTTTTTGTAAGTTAATATGTGACAAACTTTTCATTGTAATTATAAATTTGTATGTCGTCATAATGGTCCACTGATTCTGGTCTTCAGTTTTGTTTTGTTTTTTAGGTTCCAATAAAACTTCTGAGACATTACACTGTACCTCCAATTTTGCCGTGATTGATAAGAAGAGACAAAAAAAATATGTGTGCGAACAAGAGAGAGAGCCAGAGTGATGTAGTGAGCAGTGGGTGGAGGGTGCTGATGGATGGTGGACAAAAGACATAAAGAGATTGAAAGCATGTCCATTTATTGATTTTCCTCCGGACTCGCTATTACACACACTTACACCACATCACATCCCATTCATTTATGTCAACAGTTCCCATGGCAACTTGTTCTGTGTTACAGGAGGTGCTGTGTAGTCTTGTGGTATCCAGCAGGGGGTAACATTAATGATTTGTATCTGTGGCAACACCAGCGGCAGTCTCATCAATTCACACCAATTAGAAAAACAGTCCACTGCTCCAGTCTGTCTCTTAGTGTGTGTGTATGTATGTGCATGTGTGTGTGTGCTGGGAGGTGTTTAGATGATTAAGAGACAAAGGTAGGAAGTAAGTGAGATGCTTTTACGAGCAATATAATGCATCAAGCACCTGGCAGGCATTCTTGTCTTCTAACTTAATGGAAGTTTCGATTACCGATGTGCTACACAAGAATCAGAACAAACAACGGACATTTTTACTTTTTATTTCTTTTATTGTTGCTTGTCTCCTCGTGCCCTGTCAAGTATTTGGACTCGACATTTGAGTTGATTTTATAGATTAAGACATCTCAACTTTTGTATACAGAAAAACATCATGACAAAATCCATTAAAGTGAAGCAGTAGAAAACTTTTGTCTCCCTTTTGTCTTCAAAACTATTTCACATAGAAAAATCACACGGCACAAACAGAAATGTCACAAAAAGCATAGGCTACTGATAATATTTCCCTGTGCACCAGGCATAGCGGAATTGGCTTGATTTGTCCCCAATATGCCTTTTACTATCATGCTAGGAAATTCATCCGGGTCGGAATTTTCTCCAGGACCCAGGTCAGATTGAGTACTTTTTCTTTGCATTGTTTCACTCCCACCATGACTATGTAATTTCTTTTTCGCCTTCTTCTGTTTTACCGGCAGTTGGCAACCCATTTAATTGGAGCAAGAAATAGCACTGCCCTCTAGTGGAAGAGAATGTAATTGTTTTGCCAGGTGAAACCCGATAGTCTTTCACGGCACACCTGATCATTTCTCACAGCACAGCTATGTGCCGCGGCACAGTGGTTGGGAAACACTGAGCTAACTGACTTTTTGCCAGCTTGTGTAAAATGTAAGTATCCCTCTTGAAAAGATTTTGTTCAATCAGATGGTTCACAAGGCTGCACAAAAAGGTTCAGGTGCTTTGCCCTAATTATAAGACTAATTGTTATAAGATAGTTATAGATTATTTTATTGATGTATTTATTTTTTAATAAATAAATCTTACATGGACTCCAAAGAGCTAAGTGATTTCAACTATTAGCTGTGTTCAAAGGAGCTTGCAAAGAAAAGCGTCTGGACTTCTTTAAGTTGCTTGAAGACGTTTCACCTCTCATCCAAGAAGCTTCTTCAGTTCTAAGGTCAAATGGTGGAGAGTCCCAGATATAAACCTAGTGGGAGAAACCCCCCACAGAGGGACAAAAGGACCCCCTGATGATCCTCTAATCGCCTGAGCCAAGGTGTGAAACTGGGTGTGGGTCCCAATCAGCCAGAGTTTCGGGTGTGTTCATTGTGAAACCTGGCCCCACCTTATCATGCGAATTCCTGAGGTCAGATGGCCCAGGATGTGAGTGGGCGTTAAGGCGTCTGGGAAGGGATCTCAAAACTGGATTATAGATGGCAGAGAGTTGGTGTCGTAAACCCCCGCCTCTGTTCAAAGATGGTCGCTCACAGTGGACATAGATGGCTTCTTTCACTCCTCTTTCAAACCATCTGTCCTCTCTGTCCAAAATGTGAACATTGGCATCCTCGAAAGAGTGTCCTTTATCCTTAAGATGCAGATGGACTGCTGAGTCTTGTTCTGTGGAGGTGGCTCTTCTGTGTTGTGCCATGCGCTTGTGAAGTGGCTGTTTGGTCTCTCCAATGTAACTCCTTTGACTACGATGACCTGGATGACTGAGAACCTTCACAGACATATTAGCTGTGTTCACGATAACTGTTAGAGTTGTGTTATGCAGCTCAGATAGCCCAGGTTAGCTGTCAAATAGATATTTTGATGAGTCACATTTTCTATTTTCTACTTTATTTTATTTTTTTTAAACACCTTATACTTGATTTGTTTTAGCTCTAACATTTGGATATCTAGACTAAACTTAGCTATACAAAGACTAATTTTTGAGATTGGGTTTTTGATTCTCCAGTTGTTTTACCTATATTTGTGATTAGAGAAGCTCTGAGCTCTGTTGGTCGCTTTTATCCAGTACGTAAGAGAGCACAATCACCCCTGCTTGACTCTCTCAGTGTTTGTCGAGCAGTTATGAGTAATAAGCCCATACCTGACTTGGTGCCATTACATCACTGACTTGTGATAAATCTACTTTAGTGGCCAGTGTAAAAATGACATCTAGGGTGATTAAACCACTGATTTGTCACCTGGAGGCTACCTTTGTTAAACACTACCACACTAATCTGCACACTGGAGTAAATCAACTGACACATTGACCCCAAGAACCACTGAAAAAGAGGCAATATACTGTTTATGAAAGCATCTAATTTGTAAGATTTTTTACTTCTATTTTCTTTACTTCTGCAGGTTCCACAGAGTAAAGGAAAACTGAAGTGAAAAGTAAAAAGAAATTGTAACCTCTACATATTTTTATATGTCATAATTTTTAAAATATTTTTAAGTTAATGCTCGTCCTAATGAAATGCTGAGTTTGCATAAGTTGTATCAGTAAGTTGCAGTAGATTGGCAACGTGTCCAGTGTGTACCACGTCTGTGTCCCTAGAACATCTGGGATAGGCTCCAGCCCATCCATAACCCCGATCTGGATAAGCAGAAGAAAATGAATGGATGGATAATTGAGTTCCTGTGTATTTTTCACCACAGAAAATGCATTTATTGCCTTCATAACAAAGCACAGCTGTGCTTTGTTTGATGTCATTATTAGCTTCCTTTTGTCAAACATTTGCCCTCATAAACATCTACATTCTGAAAGCCGGGCTTTGTTAATTAGATACTCGAATTGTCCAGAGGGACCTCTTCTGATGTTTATGTATCTGTGCTCTTATTATAGTCAGTGATTTTGTTGACTCATCCTGCACTCCAGGTACAAAATAACTGTCAGTCCTTCCCATCTAGATGGTTCTGAAGAGGTTGGTTTCATCATACAGCTATGGTACCATTTTGCCCATTGTGAATAGGTTATAGTAATAGTATGTGAACAGTATTGTCTCAAATTTTAAGATTCTCAGCTAAAGTTGAAGAAAATTGCAGATTTGATCCATTCTTATTGAGCATGGTAATCAGCCCTCCTGATTTGTCAAACTGAACAGCAAAAGGCTTTTGAGTGGATGTCTCTTAGCACAACATCAGCTTTTCTGCTGCCAGAGGCTCAGCCACGGTCTGATGTCTAGGCTGGCAAACAAACACCTTCCCTTTGTTGTTTACTACATTCTCCCTAAGTGGAACTGATAGCAAAGGTTACAAAAATGACAGTTTTTTTTCCTGCTGAGCTAAAACGTGTCCAGCAGAGGGCAGGGAAAACCTGGGGCCGTTTTTTGTTTGATGTACAGATTAAACTCTCTTTCTGATAGATGAAAATAGCTCTTCTAAGATATTACACTCTGACCTTTGAGCCAAGTGGATTTTTTTCAGAAATCACTGGGCCTCTTCCAGTGTTTCTTATTAAATTTATGATCACCTGTCTCAATCATTTTGTTCTGCCCTTTTCTACTGCAATCATGAAGAGAAGCAGCGTGATCATGTGATACGCCTTTTATCTGCATCCGTCTGCATCAATCTTCTCTGTTTCTGTCCGGTAACTGTAATCAAATCTTTGAGTCTCTAAGAGGCCATGAAAACGACTCTACTGTATTTCTCCACCCATGCACCTCCCTTTGACCTCCCTCTTCCATCACCCCCATTTACAGCATCCTGCCTGGCCTCATGAGCTAATGCCCAAATGACATTTAGAAATTACAGATGCTGCTGACCACCGAGAAGATGCTCCGACTGGATAGACAGAAATAGCGGATATGATAAAGATGGATTGAAAGAGGGAGATGGAGATAGTGAAAATGATTAAAATGAAGACATTTAAATGAGTACAGAGACGCTGTGCTTGATGAGCAGAAACCGCCGTTAATAGTATGGTGTCTTAAAATTTTAAACATCACTTTCACGAAGATATCTAATTTAAAATGTTATTTAAAATGTAAAGAGTCAGAAACTTTTGTTCTGCATCAAGAAGTTTAATTTTGAACAGATTAGTTATTTATCCTGGAGTAACCACGAGACTGACGCAGCCATCACCCACTGGTTAGTGAAGTCCTGTTGTGAAGCCTCAAGCTGAGTGTTTTCACAGGACCCTTTGTGGTGCTTTGAAACTAGCTGTGACTAACAAAGGATGACTCTGCAGAATGAGTCTGCAGATGATTTTTCACCCAATCTCAATCGCACAATTGACCTGGCCTAAAGAAAACCCTACTTTATCCTCCTTTTTTACTCTATTAAGGACCATAATTTATATAAGCTCATCATATTATACTGAATGTGATGTGGGATAAGCAGCATAGGGCATAAACTCATGAGATCTGGGTTTATTGTTTGTAGTAGTGTTTAAGGTCATCTTCCCACCAAACTAAGGCTACATCCATCTTTCATATACAGTCTGTTCCTAGAGGCATATTTGGTTGGTTGGACAGTGAATTTGTGGCACCTATCAATAGTTCCCCCTTTTTACGGTCCCCCAAAGGGCTCAATCAATACATGTAAATTGCATTGTGAAGATCGTTCACCAAAATAGGTTTGATCACTTTCAGTCATGTGAAAAAAATATTTTTTTACACAGGATTAGTAGCATCTAAGTGCTTCTAGTCAGATGCCTTTGATTAACTGATCATCAGCAAGTGTGAACACCTCTATAAAAGCAGACATTCTGGCAGTTTTTTCAGGTTTCTGTCAAGGAGGAACAATATCAGAAATGATATTAAAGAAGTCATTGTTAATGTCCATCTGGGATGGGTTATCAGTTAATTTCCAGAGAAACGGAAGTCCATCATTCCACAGTGAGAAGGATTATTTACAAGTTGAAAACAATCAAGATAACTGCCAATCTTCCCAGGAGTGGACAGCAAATTCACCCCAAGGTCAGACTGCAATGCTCAGAGAAACAGCAGAAAAATCCAGAGCTATCTCAGACTCTATAAGCCTCAATTAGCGTATTATAGGTTAAAGTTTATAACATTGCGATTAAAACAAAGACTGAACAAGTTTGGCTTTCTTGAAGGGCTTGCCAGGAAAAAAATCTGCAGCTAAAAACAAACCAACCAACAAAAAACTACAACCCTTCTGGAACAATGTTGCAATCTGTCCAACAGCTAAAGCTTGGTCCAGACTGGGTCTTGATCCTAAGAGCAGCAGCAAACATAATGTGTTCTAATGATCGAAAGTCCCAAACCACCCAAACCTCAAGCCAAACTTCAACCCAACTTAAATGTCAAGCTGTGCATAAATTAATCAAATCCTGATGAACAAAAGCAACATTTTAAAGAAAAGTGGGCCAACATTTTTCAGATGACTTTAACTGCAGATAGTCATTTTTTAAAAACACTTTAATTAGACTTACTTCTTTCAGACCATCTCCAGCCTCTTTTGGGTTGAAATGTAAAATTCATCTGAACAGCACCGAGCACCTGTTAACACCCACAATCTGCAGATTTGGTAGATGTAAATTGAAAGAGCTGTCAATCAGAGTCTATACTAATTGCTGTTATGGCTGTTTAAAAGATTGAACATGATTAGTCATTTGTTTTTAGAAGTGGGTAGATCTGCTGCGTCCCATTCTGGCACGCATATCTTCCCACCATAACTGGAGATAGATAAGTAAATAAATAATACAGAAGGATGGGAAATAGAAACGAAAAGACAGTCTCTTTATTAATGGATGGCCTCCACCAAAACAGATGGACTGGGGGATGGGAGGGGTGGAAGAAGAGGAGGACGGGAGGGTTTGGATAAGTACGAACTCAGACAGGAGCCCTTTCATGAATATCTGCCCGGCGTCCATATAGGTTTTGTTAGTAATGGAGGATAGACGTCACAGATGGGCAAACATGAGGCAAAATGAAATGCATATTTCAAATATGGACACAAACTACATAACAGCCTGTAGATGTAAAATCCTTAGTGGTGCTGTCCTCTTGTCAGCCTGTGCCATATTCCCCTCATCTGTCCATCTTGTGCATGCTTTAAAGTGTATGTGTTGGCTTGCACTTTTTAACCCCTGGAGGATTTCCCCCTCCTTCAACTCTGTAGGTGCAGAAAATAGCCTGACAACAAAATGGGGCTATATACTTTCAAAAGACTCCATTCATTCTCTCCACCTTCCTCTTTCTATCCTTCACACACGCTATTCTGATTTCTATTAATCTTTTAGCGACACTAATTACTACTTTTGTTATCAGAAACTGCCCCGAGCCCCCTATATCTCCGCAGTCCTTCATTTTCTATTCTGCTCTTCCGTCCTCCCCGGGGAGACGCTTATTCATTCCTTCACTGCTCGTCTCTCGCTAGACTGGTAATGGGGATTAAAGGCTAATTGAGGCCTAATTGAATAATGGATTAGGACATGAACATAGTTGTTTTTTTCAGTTTTATTGAACTTTTTCTAAGAAATTATGGCATTCTGTTTGTCTCAGCAGACTTTACCTGTAGCTACATGTGCATGAAAACTATTGAAATCCTGGTTGAATTGACAGGATGTGTAATTGTATGCTAACCATATTTTTTAAGTAATGTGCAAAAGTCTTGAGCTACCCCTAATGTCTTTCTATATTTTGCTTCCAAGGAATCAGACTTTCTTCTATTTTTAAATTATCTGTAAAACACATTGGAGGCTCTGCCATGGGTTAGGGCTGCACTTTATACAGTGGTATTAGGGATCGCTTCAAAATTGATGTAATTATTAATGCAGGAAAGTACAGTCAGATTTTGATCTACCATGTGATACCATCTGGAAAGCATCTGATTCAAAATGGCTTCTTTTTCATGACAATAATCCCAAACACAATGCCATACAGTAAAGGCATGCCTGGACAGAAAAACAGAGTGGAATACCAGTCATGGATTGGCCTCCCAAAAGCCTCCACCTCAACATTATTGAAGCATTGTGGGATCATCTTGACAAAGAACTGAACAAAAGACGGCCAGCATCCACAGAAGAGGTTTCTACCATAATATTGGATATTCTAACATGGCAGTCTATAAAGACTGACTACAAACTGTATGTTAAAAATGAACATAGCCTTCATGACATCACCCACTATTTTTGGAATTTGCATTGTGAAGCTTCAGGATATTGTGCTAAATTATCAGCTTGTGAGCACAGAAGATGTCACAGTAACAGCAGGCAGATCATTGCTTTAACTCCATTTGTTTTTGCACCTGTCAGTCAAAGCAGCCATGCCCCAATCTTTTCACCAGGCTGTGAACATGTTTTTTTTTTTTTTGTTTGTTTGTTTGTTTGGGTTTTTTTTTTTAATGATGTTTAGCATTTCAATATGGGAGTCTGTTTCAATACACAATTTCAGGAACTGAAGTTTATGGCAGCTCAGCATTAGCTTCATCTTTCAGATCTAGGTGATAGTGGCAACCAAGATTTCATGTTACAGGACATAGAATTCTGTGGGTAAAAAACCCCCAACAACAACAAAGACACAGAAAAAACAAACAAACTCTTGTTTTTGTGATAAAGTAGTCTGGTATAACTAAAATTCTTTTTTCCATCATTTTATTAGAAATGGTGATCTGTTTTTATGTTGCACTCTGCACAGCAGTAAAACAACATGTGACCTTGTGGAGAAGTTGGAGATGTGCGGCCTGTTGCTTCCATCCTTTCATCTTATGGTTAATGTCGACTGCTCCGTATTCTTCCATTAGCTACTCTTTGTAATATTTTAAACCAATCCATTGTCAAAAAATGCTGAAAAGGCCAGTTATCCTACTTTGTAGAGGCATTTTCCCTGAACGACAGAGGTAAGCTTTACTCTTTCTAACAAACCTGTTGCATTTGACTGCTTTAAAAAGTCAGCTGGTATTTTGTCCTTGTCAAACATTTTTCTAATGAGAAATCTTCTGGCTACATGTGGTGAAGGTTTTTTTTTTCCACAATTAAAAGAAATCAGCATTGCTTCATCCACCTTAGCAGCCTTCCAGTTCTTTTTGGTGTTGTGGAGCTTGGTATTGCATTTCTTCTGTTTTAAGATTTTAAATTTTAAATTGTCCACTCCGAACATTTAGGGGGTCTGCTACGCGTTTCCCCCAACCTAATTATGGCCTACTTAATTTCCATTGACATTTCATGAATCATGATCCAATGTAATGAAGCAAAAAAATAAAATGACAAAAACTGCATCCAAATACTTGGACCTGACAATATGGACATACTTTGGCCAACGGTTTAGTCATAACTGTGTTACCTGATCAGGGATACCGCCATATATTTAGCACCTTCAAGTCTAAGTTCACAGATCACAGTTGTAACAATGCGGTTTGCTCATTCTGGGTTGGGAATGAGTTATTGCTGCTGAGCAGTTCAAATATATCAGGGTCTTGTTGAAGAATGGGGGAGAGAGTCTGGCAGCAACCGGACAGATGGATTGGCACAGCATCTCCATGGATGTGCTCCTCTGGATCCAAAGGAGCCAACTGAAGTGGACCAAACATCTGATTGGAATGCCTCCTGGGTATCTCCTGGAGAGCTGTTCTCGATATATTCAGCGAGATATATCGAGATTTTGGGAAAGACCAAGGACATGCTGGAGAGATTATGCCTCAGTGTAAGAGAACCTCAGAAAGTTTGGGCATCTCCGCTTAACTGCTTCCCCCACGAACTGGACACAAATAAGTAACAGGATAAAAAAAAAAAAGAAGAAATGTATGGCTTAATTTTACTAGATTAAAATGTTTAAGATTGTCCCTTTAAGCAATTGTGGTTTTAGTAGCTCAAGATCTTCTAGTAAGCTACTACATAAGCGTATAACACTGAGATGGCCCTTCCTTGAACTGAGGGTTGATGGTGGAAAGATGAACTTTTCCATCCATTCATCAGACCTCACGATTCCGATCAGTTGCTCACATTACCAGCATATCGATGTTTACTGTGTGACGAATTGGGTCTTTATATGTGCTAACAGGAAAAATTTGTGATATCCAGACATTTCATCTTGGATGTTAAATAACCTCAAATCAAACATACCAGATAATCAAACCACCTATGACATCCTGGGAGAAAACGAGCAAAAGACATTTAGAGGTATTGATGCTTCACAGGTTAATTGCATCATTTTTATTAAATAAACTAATTATACTGGCTGATACTAACGCATAACAGAGATACATGTTTGCACTGACTGGCACTAAAAGATAATTATCTATCACAGGTGTAACAGATGGCAAACCTAGACTTCTATTAGTGCTCAAATAACATAGAAATTTCCAATCTCCATAAATTGATATCTACATATTATAAGAGATTATGAAATGTAAATGTTTCTGCTTTCACTTTTCAGCCCTTCCAGTTTGTAAGTGTTACTGACCGCTCACATTTGAGCAGGCTTAGGTTGTATGCGGTCCACATGGAGAGCAAAAGAAATCACTCATAGTCGGACAATGGCTGGCATCTTGAACCAGATATCTTCACTACACTGGATGGCCTTAAAAACTGTTCTGACTGTTATTCCAAGAGGCAGCGGTCTATGGGTTCTCAGAATGGTACATTTCTGACTAAAATTTGTTGTTTTTTTCACTTGAACATCAAACTAGGTTTAAAAATGCAATAAGACAAAATGACAGTTTAACAGCAATCCTTTGGCTTTTGCACACTGCACAAAACCTTTTGCTGCAAACGTTTTTTCTTTCTTTAGTTTAAAGCGGTGCACTGTTTCTTTTCATTTAATCCAAACATGGTGAGTAAAGAGCATTTTTGTTGTTGTTTGTTTCTTTTAATTTTTTTGTGTTGTCTTTTGAGTCTGTGTTAAATCCGAACAGCCTTGATGTATGATATCTGGGGAGAACAGGGAGCCATTAGTGGTCCCACAAAGACAGAGCAGAGCCCGCCTGACTATTTGATTTCAGGGCTTTAAATACAAAGACACACAGACAGACAAGAAGAGAGTGATCTCTGTCTGTCTGCACTCATTATTTCCTCCTCTGCTCCTTGCTCTCTCTCATGCTTTCTCCCTCACTCTTATGGCTTTAATGCCACTGTATCAGACACCTCCACCACGCCATAAGCAGATTGGGAGTCAGCAGGTGTGTGACCGTGTGTGTGTGTGAGTGTGTGTGAGTGTATGATTGGGGGGATGGGTGGCATCACCATTGCCATAGGAACGAAAGCATATAAAAAACAACACAGTAATTGTTCCGTTTCCATGGTAACGAGCTACACAACAGCAAACCTAAGAGATACTTTGTGTCTGCGCAAAAAAAAAGAAGTTCTATTTAGCCCCGCAGTAAAAACACAAATATGTTGTAACAGCTGCACGTTTCTCTTATTAAAAAAATCATTCAAGCTTGAAAACATCCCAAAACTGAGGGAACAATCACAGCAGTACCATAATATTAGTATGCACCGAGCAACTCTAATTCTTCTTTTTCTGATATAAAGACATCACAGAACCTGTGTAAACACTTGTAACATGTTGAATTCCTAGAAATCCTTCTCCACTCACATCGTCGTTTCTCTGCATCGTAGCGGCGCGGAACGGTGAGAGGCGGGGCCGAAAAAGGGGGCTTGGAGCGGGTCGTGAGGGCGGTGCAAAAGAGGGGGGAAAGCAAAGAGAAAGAGAAAAAGAGAGAGAGACGGTCCCCAGTTTGAAAGCCGGTAATTAGTGGCAGATGAACGGAAGCTCCGCTATACCACCGGAGCAACGCGGAGAGGAGAGGGTGGATGACAGCCTTCTGCCGCAGAGAAAAAAAGCCCAAATTAGGCTGATTTCACACGCAGCTATACCGGCATCCCCACTGCATGCACAACGCCTCACCTTATCCCATCTTGCGACTCTCACCTACCCACACACCCACCCACCTCGACCACCCATCTGGCTGTGTGCTGACTTGGTGATGCAGGGTGGAGCTGGACGCATGGACAGCCGGCAGGATAATATCTCGGTCTGAGTGCGTCTTAGATGATCTCCGTCATCACCGGGTCGGTACCCCCGCTCTCCTCTTTGGGTATGTACAGCCTTGCTTTGGTATAGTGCAACTACAACGTGTGTTCAGCGCGCGCTGCGAACAGAACTACTAGACAGTTTTGAGGGGAGACGCTTAACAAGTCTAATTATGAGATCACTTGGGCTCTGCGATTTTTCTCTTGCGCACAGAGCCCTGCAGTTTGCAGAAGGCGCGGAACGCAGCGGGGTACTGACTATTAAATTTAAAGTAGAGCTGGCGATATAATTTCTGAACGCAAAGCAGATAAATGCTAGCTCATTTTGCAGCCTTCTGTCCTTTGCGTTATTCCAGCGGATGAGAGAACCCCGGCAAAGGGGCGCCCCTGTGACCGGAGGAGGGTTGGATTCTCCCGGCTGGTGACCTCCTGCTCCGGGGGACAAATCCTCCCACCACCGGGCATCACCTCCTCTACCCCGGACAAAAACCCACGGAGCCCACCGATGCGTCCGGCAGCCCCTGATGCTCGGCAGTGCTCCGGGGCTTTCCGGTCGGTGGGAGAGGCTCGAGCCGCGGCCGCGCGCTAGGATGCTGCGCCAGGTGTTGCACGCGGGCCTGAGGACCTCGTTCCACGCGCTGGGTCGGTTCGTGGCGAGCCACCCGGTCTTCTTCGCCTCCGCGCCCGTGCTCCTCTCCATCTTGCTGGGTTCCAGCTTTAGCCGGTACCGCGTGGAAGAGGACGTGGAGAGCCTGCTCGCGCCCAAGCACAGCCTGGCCAAGATTGAGGGCAACCTCGTGGACAGTCTGTTCCCAGTGAACCGCTCCAAGCACGCGCTCTACTCTGACCTGCAGACTCCGGGCCGCTATGGGCGCGTGATCATCACCACCCGAAAGGGGAGCGTGATGGATCCGGTTCATCTGGACGCCATACTAAAGGTACGCACGTGCACACATGGCACAGACTCTCAACTCATTTCTTTAGTAATTGTGAATTTCAGCTGACAAGCAGTCTGATATATAAAATAAAATAAATGTAAAAGTATCTTTAAAGTATTTTCACGATTAATAAAGAAATGATAAAAACACAAATATGACAACGAAGCAAATAAACACGTACACAGGTGTCTGCTGAAGAAATAGGCTTCACTTAGTAGGTGCCAAGATTGAAATGGACGGAATGTGAGCCGACCTATAACCTTTGAATGGTCATTTTTAGAGTTCGAGAGCACATATAGGCCTACCCACCCACTCCGCGAGGAACCTGTGGCGAAATGCCAAGCGAAAACACACAGCACTTGAAAAGTACAGCATTTGACAAGTTAGGTACTGTGCCCTTTAAATCATGGTGTATACATCAGAAAACGAGGTGCATCTACAGCTTTAAAAACAAGCTCTCATTCAGAAACACAAAGAGGTGAAGGTCAGTATCTGTAGGCTGCCTCACTCCTCACTCTCCGTGACTGATATTCATTAACTGGAGTCTTATTTCAAATCACCCTGACAGCCTTTTGAGGTTATTAAGCAGGGTATCCTAATCACACGTTAACTGGAGCTTAGAGGTCTCTATGTTGGTACACCTAAATGGTGTTATGAGTATCAGCCTGACACCCCTAGAGCAATTAGTTTAATGATTTCATGAAGTTATTAGGCTGCTATCAGAGCTTGCTGACTCATATGCTGGACACGCCGAGCTCTGCTGAGGAGATTGAGTTTGTGAGAGCTCCATCCACGCATGCTTTTCTGTGTATGTGTTTATCAAAGAATGTTATTGTGGCCTACTTTACATACGTGCAGAATTCAGCGTTGATCCACAGAGGACTGCCACAGTTAGAGAGCTCAGAGCTGTGCATCTTTTGCTGCCAACGGGCAGCGAGTGAGAAACAGGTTGGTGCATAAAAGAGAGTGCTGTAAAAGGGTAAATCCACTGTTACGTAATCTTACAGTGTTGCATATCATCCGTGAGGTTCAAGACTCTGTAATTTTCATTTTCCTGTGTCTTTGCTTGATCTTGGCTTGCCCTCAGCATATGAGTTCTTGCATTTTCCCAGAAGCTTTTTTTGCATCCCTCTGGGTCTGAACTTGTTGCATGTAGTAAGTTAAAGCATGCGTCGGTGGAGAGAGCGATATCAGTAAGAGCGAGAGAAAGAACTAGACAGGGTTTCCACTTGCAGTAAGAGTAAGATTTCTGAGTCACACCCATTGACTGCATCTACTGAAGTATTTAATCTGTAGTTGGTAAATAAACTGATTCACTACAGCTCGCTCTTTTTTGAGGTGGTTTCCATCCTTTGTGGGAAAATGTTCAGTGTTCAAACAACCCGTACTTTACTGTTATGTGATACTGCATGTTGTTTTTGAAAAGACAAAGCAAATATACAGCATCATTTCACTGCAGGGGCACACATGTGAGCCAACACCATGGTCAAGAAATGTCTTAACAACTGTTTACTGGAAGTATATTATTATGGATATAGACTCGGTTCCCAGAGGATACACAGCACTGTGTTAATTGTGTTTTTCTTTTTTAATCTTTTTCCACCAGCAGGTTAAAGTCTCTATTTATCGAGTAAAAATTAGAATTTCTCTCGAGGCATTTTCTGTTTAAGTCAAATGTTATTATTTAGAACAAATCTCTGCTCTACAGTTCTCCTAACATGGCTCTAGTGTGGTTTTAGAGCCCAACCAATGTATCCATTTTCTTTACTGTTTATCCAGTCTCTTAGAGACTGGTCAGAAATCCCCTGGAAACCTCTGGTCGCTACGGGAAAACAGTGACTGGTTGGCGAGTGGTTACTGGATGTCAGTGAGTGAAATCAGTTGCAAAGAGGGATCTACGCCGTGACCTCCTTGTGATTGATTTAGTCCCTAGCAGATTACTGGAATTGCCTGTAGTTTCCATGGAAGACTGCAAGCACTTGCTAACTTACCATAAAGTGGTAGTAATGTTTGGAGAAAGTAATCAGAATCAGCATACTTTATTAAGGATAGCATACCCTAAGGAAATTATGTGGGTTACAGTTGCTCCAATACGCCAAGGGTAATAGACTAAACTATTAAAACAATCCAATATGTTACAGATTTACAAATTTAAGAAATAGCACTAATATATATATATACAATCACTCAATGATAAATATCAAGGATTAACAGAGGTGAATATAAATGAATATCAAGAATATTGACAGGAATATTACAGAGTAGAGTGTGTGCAAAAAGGATGTAACTATTGCAGTGTTTATAGTGTATTAGATGGAGGAGTTGTACAGGGAGATGGCCACGGGCAGAAAAAGTTGTGCTGCACTGGCTTTACTTGCTCAACTTTTACTTTGAGGTTGAATGGTCTCCATTTCCAGTTTGGGTCACACTTTTTACAGTTTCACAACTACTTAGAGAGTGATTGGCAAGTGTTTGCAGAAAAGTCGATGTCTTCCATGCAAACTAGGTGACTGCTGCTTTCTGCTAGCAACCAAAGCACTCACAAAGAGATTTTCAATGCAGTAGCATTTACCTTTTTTGTGTACCAATGTCACATAACAATAGCATGCAGCCTCCTGCAACCACTCATCAAGTGGTCTGAGAATACTGGTCTCTAAATCTTCGTGATTGGGTCTTTAACAGTAAATTTCAAAGGGATTGCTACCAATCTACAACAACCACTTGCAACAGGTTAGGGATACTCATTCTTTCTCCTAGCGACCAGTGGTTACCTGGTTTCTGACACCCAGTCTCTAGTTCTGTGTGACTGGGGCTTTAAGTTTACAGGAGGGCTGCAGGATATGTCAGTTTTCACACAGCAAAAAGCAGATACCCCCTTTATAGGTTGGCACAAAACACACAGTCTCACACCTATCATATATAGTAGCATCACAGATGGTTTTGCAAAGTTTCTAACTAGTCCATAAAATATGTTGCTGGAAAGTTATCCCCATCAAATATCTTCGTATATGTTGATGTTGGATTTTTTTAACACAATAAAAGATTCCCAGCCATCTACAAGAATTAATTATTGTTTATAGTCTTGTTTTATGAATATTTTTTCTTTAACTCTCACCACCAGCTAGTTAGTGATCCACAGAGAATATAAATCTGAAATAATATCCACCTTTTAAAACAGGGTCACTTTAGTTTCTTTAACATAACAACCATGATAAGACTTTATTATCCCACAGAGAAATTTTCTTGGAGACATAATGCATAAACACACTTCATACACCTACGTACACAGTAGCTGTTTCATGAATTTTGTATTGAGGATGATTACTAAAAACCCTTCTTGAATAATCAAAAGAAAACAATCGACTCTGTGTTGATAGAGCATGGTAGGTTTACTCTTGAGAAAGATAACTGCATGCAAGTGGAAGTGAAGTTAACGTTCACTTGTAGTGTTCAACTATTAAAGAGCAGGCATCTGAAGTTAGTGTACGTGCTTGAGGCACCTACAGCAGGAATTTTAAGTCTCTGCCATGAAGCTGTCGACAATAATGATGACAGAGTGGAAGAATTTGCAGTAAAAGTTTATTTTACAATAAATCTTAGGACAGGTTGCTGCAGGACAGTAACTTTTAAACCAAAATTATAATAATTTTCAGGAGACATTCCTGCAGAATCACACTCCCTTTCTTAAGCCAATGCAGCAATCTGAGGTAGGAGAAAGCTTTTCTCGTGTTCACCATGGCAGAGACTGGCATCAGGCCTGTTGCTTAGTAACCAGCACCGTGGATGCTGGCACAGTTGTCCTCTCGCCATAGAAATGGAGGAGTACTCTGAGACAACTATTATTTCTCTGTTGAGTAATATATAAACACATACACACACACACACAAACACACACACTTCCCCAAATTTCTCTCCCTAGTAGTCGCACAAACAGGAACACAAAGTAGGTGAATGAGTGGCTGACACTCAGTTTGTGTGCTGCGTAGTGAAACTTTTCACTGTTCCCACAGTTTATCCAGGAAAGCCACCGTTAAGCTGAGCAAATAAAGCTCTTTCTCTCTTTGTTTTCTCTGCTCGCAGCTCCACAGACGGATCTACCAGATGCAGGTAACTGTGCCAGCAACAGGCTTCAACAGTTTCAACTACTCCTTCTCCAACCTTTGCCTTCTTGATGACAAGAATGTCTGCATCATCGATGACATCATCCGCGCCATGGAGGAGATCCAGTCAGCTCGCAACTCCAATCGCTCCGTGCCCGTCCTGAGGTACCCCATCACACAGCTGGCAGATGGGCGGCAAGCGTACATTGGCCACCAGATGGGTGGTGTGCAGGGCTGGGGTCCTGGGGGGGCGATGCGAGCTCAGGGAATGGGAGTGAGGGGAGAAGGTGTCCGATCTGCCAGGGCGCTGCAGCTCACCTACTACCTCCAAGCCCCAGGCGGCCTGATGGACCGGGTGGCCAGCCAGTGGGAAAAGGCCTTCTGTGCTGAGTTGCAGCACTTTGCAGAGTTGCACCCAAAGTTGGGCCTCTACCCTTCTACTTCATCTTCTCTGAGGACAGACTTCCAGTTCTCCTCAGTGCTGGCACGTCGCCCCCTGTTGGCCAGCCTGGGAGTGTGTGGGGTGCTTGTCGTCCTTTGCTGCTCCATGAGGGACTGTGTGAGGTCCAAACCCTGGCTGGGACTGCTAGCTCTGCTGTCCATCACTCTATCAGGCCTTACTGCTGCTGGGATACTCAACCTGACTGGGGCCACCTACAACTCCACGTACTTGGGGATCCCTTTCGTCATGCTTGGTAGGTTTAACTCTGATATATTTGCTGTGGAAATAACAAATAATATCACAAAGTATATTTTACCTTTTGGGTGTTTATGAAATAATTTTCCCATTTATCTGGAACTGACCTTTATGTATAGGACGTTTTCAAAGAGTAACCGATGCTAATCCATGGCAGGTGGGAGCCGCACAGAACATTGGCATTGCTTTTCCTTCGCAGTTTGCTTGCCTGTACCTCGCAGCCTGCTTTTTCAGTACCTGTTGTAATAGATTTTTCAGATGTCTGCCTAGGGCTGAATGCCATTTCAGAGTAGACAGGTCTTCAAAATGACTGACAAGTGGTGAGGCATGAACTTGACTTACTGATAGAGAGGATGATGGTAACAACAACATGTTTTTTGACGAGTGGCAAAAACTAAAACTAAAGGTTCAAAAAAGTTTTAAGTTGCAGCTGAAGCAGAGTCTTGAATGAGTTGTGAGATGGGACAGGAAGTTATTTTACATGCCAACAAGACCTCTGACTTTAACAACATTAACTTAACTCACCATATATGTCTTTATTCACCACTTTGCTTTCAATCATTAGTTGTTAATAAACTCTGGCTGTCTTACAGAGTGTGTCTTTTGTGTGTCTTTTCCTCCGCTCTCTTCTTTTCTACTCACCCAAACCAGTCATGACAGACTGCTACTCCCTAACCCCGGTTCTGACAGAGCCACACACAGATACATACACACATATGTAATAACACTTTGCTCACGTTGTATATAACATTGTACACAGACTATCTTCCAGATCTTCAAACTGAAGCCCATGCCTTAAGCCTGCAGTTTTTTTAATGGCCAGCAGGAGGCGCCCCCTCTTTTTGCAGAAACAAGTCTGGTTGCATAGAAGTCTACAGGAAAACTACCCTACTGTTCACTTGATATGCGATCACAGTGAGCACTTTTCTGATTAGTGCTTTAGCATTTCAAGTCTTGTTTATTACAAGATGTCTGTTGTCTAAATTATGGTATCAATTAGTGTGTAGAAGGATCATAAAATATGGTTTGCTTTAGGGTGAGCCTGCCGTGTTCTTGAGAAGTCCCTGCACAAGTGCACAGTTGTCCTTTGTTTCTCAGTAAGATCTACCCTGCACTTAGGACTAGTTTAAAGGAATAAAATGGTAGCCATCCATTCGCTTCCACTTATCCTTTTTCAGGGTCGTGGGGGGGCGGGAGCCTATCCCAGCTGTCACATGGCGAAAGGCGGGGCACACCCTGGATAGGTAGCCAGTGGTAAAAATGCCCAGCTTTTCCTTTAAATACAACTTCACTTTGGATAACAGTCGGTGATCACATCTTTGTAATTAAACCTGGTACAATTTAAGTTTATATTCTGTGAAGAGGCATTGCTGTGCTTTGTTTATGTCGCATCAAATTTAGTACAGCTGAAATGAAGACACTTTTAAAACTGTTTGTGCAACAATACTGCTTAATGTAATAATCACATTCTAGTGATGGAAGGAAAAACCTTTCAGTGCAATTTATAACCCTCTGTAAGTGTCCAAAGAGCTTAAGGTTGATTAAGGGGGCAGCCCCAACATGCAATTGATTTTGGAAGCCAGTGAAAATGCTGATTTACAGGTAGTATAATTATATATATATATATAATTATATATAATTTAAGGATAAATACTTCTTTGGGGTATTGCTAAAAACAACTACTAATATTAAACAAAATTAACATTTTGTTTAACTGGAAATATTAAAGACATACAAGTAGAGCTGGGCGATATGAGATTTTTTCATATCACGATATGTTTTTTTCATTTCAGGCGATAACGATATCTATCACGATATA
>NW_005187438.1:2777752-2781071 GCF_000239375.1 Pundamilia nyererei | reverse complement strand
TATCGCCCAGCTCTACATACAAGCATATTTTTGATTTGGTGATGACTTTTCCACATGCATTCATAACATTGTTGTAAATGGGGTTGCACAGTAGTATTTATCCTACTGTGTATTTCCTAAAGTGAAAAAAATCAATCAGCAGTTTAACAAACCTCTGCTACTGATCAGTGATTATTTCAGCTGCGTAATTGGATTGTCTCTGCATTCCTAATTATGCAGCACCTTGCATGTGGAAAGGGCCAATAAAGTTGTATCAGTGTTTGAGCATTCATTTGTGTTGCATTTGGCACTAAATTAATTAAGTAAATTTGTTTATTTGGTTGGGCAGGGATAAGATATAGAGAAGGAACAAAGAGAAAGTGGGCGAGGAAAGGCTGCTGTCAGGCTTAGAACAACTGCAGAGTGAACAGAAAGTACAGGGAAACAGGCAGAGAGGATAAAATATGAAATATCACTCCAAATGCAGGCTGAGATAAGGATTCTCTTAGCAGAAAATGAAGTTAAACTGTAGTTAGAAGGAAGACAGGCAGGCAGGGAGAAGGATCTTCTCAGAATGCAAGTGGGCAGACAGAAAAAGGTGGGAGGACAGCGTGAGGCGAGAGAGAAAGCTTTGTTACAGGGGAAGATAGGATTTGGATTAAGGAAGAATGCTGTATTTTTGTAATATCTTAAAAATGACAGAGATTTGTGTCTTTCTCTTTTAAAATCAATCACAAGAGATGTTTCACATTGTGCTCGCTAATTTAAAAAGTTGCACATTGATGGGATAATGACTTTGGGCCATTAACTCACCAGGTGTGTGATTGTGTAGCAACGAGGGTAAATTGTTAACGGTAAAGGATCATTCTGGTCTGCTTCAGCCTGCCATTACTGTCACTGCTGTGGCTCTGTGAGTGTTGCTAACTTTGCACTTTTCAACTCCGTTGTGGAGCTTTGGGGAGTTCTGCCTAACAGAAATGGCGCAGTGCACAGTACATCAGTGTGACAAGTGCAAGCTTCCTGCTTGTTTAAAACTGAGATTTTTAACAGAAACGCAGAAAGTAAATACAGTAATCCAAATTTTCCTGGTGACCCAATCACCATGTGAATTAATTTGGACCCCAGTTTGGGGTGGGGGGGGGACTGATAACTGATGGACCATTTTAGTCATTTTTTTATAGAAAATATCACAGTTGTACTTTTCTCATGACTTAATTTCAGGCTTTCTTCTGTTTCATAAACCTGCCAACTAAGGATTTTTCATGTTTGAACAGTTGGTCAGATGCACAAAAATGTTTCCTAGAGCTCTAGGAAAATTTCAGGCATTTTATAGAAGAGTTTGACTGATATATTTGTTGACCACTTGTTAGGGTACTTGGGAGGCTGAAGTTTTTCATGATTACTGAACTTCGATTTTGTCATTATTTATCATTTCTAATATTTTGGGTTCAATGTTAGAGTTTTTATTCTTCTGGTTTCTGTCTGTGTTCAATAGTTGCTCTGTTTCCCCTGTCAGCTGTATCCCCTTGTCAACTGGATACAGCTCTCATAATACAGTCTCTGTGTTATGTTTCCTGTTTTACTTTGAAAGTCCGTGTCACATGTCAGTGTTTTTAGTTTTGCTTCCCTTGCCTCATTAGGCTTGATTTGTCCCAGCTGTGTTTCCCTCCTGTCTCCCATTCCCTGATTGCTCCCTCTGTGTATTTAAACCCTGCGTTTTCCTTGGTCTGTGTTGTTATTTCTCTCGTTTCATACTGTGTGTTCTGTCTGCCAGTCTGTTTTGTTATTTTGTTGTGTTTAGCAATAAGTCAGTGTTGAGTGTACCTTTTTATCTCCGTAAGTCTGTACTTTGGCTCCACCATTCCTGCCTTCACCGAGGACAAGAGACCAATATTGGCCTACTGTACATACTATAACTGCAGCTATGTTGAAAGTTTTGTTTATTTTACAGACATAAATGCAGGGAAAAAGCAGTACAGTACAAGTAGGACAAATACTTCATATCAATTGTCAAGCACAGTATGGTGATTTGACCTGGTTTTGCAGTTGACCATGAACTCATCTGTTTTCCAGAGAATTCTAGAGTCAAATGTGAGGTCATCAGTGCAAGAGCAAACTTGGTCAGGCACCAGGGCAGGGGTGGCAAAGTCCAGGCCTTGAGAGCCGGTGTCCTGCAGGTATTAGATATCACCCTGGGTCAACACACCTGAATCAAACGATTAGTTCATTACCAGGCCTCTGGAGAACTTCAAGAAATGTTGAGGAGGTAATTTAGCTATTTAAATCAGCTGTGATGGATCACGGACACATCTAAAACCTGCAGGACACCGGCTCTCGAGGTCTGGAGTTTGCCACCCCTGCACCAGGGCAATGATCCCAAGCAGAATAGTTGAAAAAGAAAAGAATCAAGGTGTTGCAGTAGTCCATTCAACATCCAGACCTCAACCTTAATGAAAAGCTGTGGCAGAACCTTAAGAGAGCTGCCAGAGCGAATAAACTGAAGCATTGTTGCAGAGAAAAGTGGGCATAAATTACTCCACAATGATGTCGGAGACTAATAAAGTCATAAAGAAATTATTGCTGTTTCACAGGAAAACTCGTAAAACCAAGCTGCTCTTAAATTCCCCAAATTTATTTTTATTTTGTAATTTAACTAAAACAGTCATCCCCACATTCAGTCATTCCACATTAATTGATATGTAAAAATCAAATTAATGGATCATTTAGTTTTTAAGAAAATGTCATATAAGCACCTCATGAGATAATCTGTTACCTTTATTTGTTTTACAGTATTGTAAGTTGTTTTTTCACATATTTATTTAGACAGTTATTAAAAACTGTCTTTGGGGGAGGCAATTTTAGAAGCTTACCATTAGCTTGATTTATCAATTTCAAAGCCAGTTTAGATATGTGTTTGGGGTCATTGTCCAGTTGGAACATCCAGTTGTGTCAAAGGTTCAACCATATAGCTGTTGATATGAACAATTTGCAGGTAGTCCTCCTGCTTCATTATTCCATCCACATTCTACAATGTACCAGTATCACTGCCAGCAAAACAGCCCCAGAACATGATGCTCCCATCACCATGCTTAATAGCTAGCAGTGCTCTTAGGTTTATAAGCCTCACCTTTATGCCGCCGAATAATTCCGAATTCCTGTTTTCATTGTGGCCAAATAGCTTAATTTACGGTGGTATGCAAACGTTTGGGCACCCCTGATAATTTTCATGATTTCCCTTCATAAATCATTGGTTGGTTGGATCAGCAATTTCATTTTACCCTTTAAAACCAGTCGGAGCGGGCATGCTCTGTTTTGCGTAACTATTTTTAAATCCCTGTAG
>NW_005187438.1:2763322-2777101 GCF_000239375.1 Pundamilia nyererei | reverse complement strand
ATAAAACCCAAAAATGATTTTTAATTTCTTGGTAGTTTATTGCACTTTTTTGCAATTTGTGTAGTTATTATGCACTTAATGCATACATATTATTAAAGTTTGGGCTATAACAGTTGTATTGATGTATAGCAACTTGAAATGCTCCCAAAAATGGCACTACAGCATGTAAAAATATAAAGATAAGCTCTGGCAGACTTGGTTCTATGGTAGGTCTTAAAGGGTTAAATATATCATGTAGCAGAATCTTTGTTTTCAGGTGTTTGAGAGTTGTTTTGAGGCTCCCATGTAGCCACTCTTGAGAGAAGATGCAAAGAGGAGAAAAACTTGCAAATGGCCACCCTAAATACCCTTTGTCATGACTGGATTCACCTGTGTATGTAGGTCAAGGGTCAATGAGCTTACCAAACAAATTTTATGTTCCAAAAATTGGTGCTAAAGGTATTCTAATCAATAAAACCACAAGGGTGCCCAAATTTATACACCTGCCTAATTTAGTTTAAGTAACTATTGCACACTTTCTGTAAATCCTATAAATTTCATTTCACTTCTCAAATATCATTGTGTTTATCTGCTATATGATATATTTAAATGAAATTGCTAATCCAAACAACCAATGATTTATGAAAGAAAATCATGAAAATTATCAGGGGTGCCTCACTGTATGTCTCATTTGACTATAAAACATTTGGCTTGTCCATATAGGCGGCTGAAAATTTTAGTTGAGGTTGAAGGTTTACATTTTGGAGCAAGGGCTTCTTCCTTTTTGGTAACCTCTTAGTCCATGGTGATGTAAAAGTTGTGTCATGGTTCACTTTGTGGCAGCCAGGAGGAAGGACCCAAATGCAGCTTTATTTGCTGGAAAAACATGAACACCAAATGCAGGAAACAAAACATAAAACTAGAAGCAAGGAAACACAGACTCTAGAGGGTACAACGTGACAACAAGCAGGGAAAGACAGGACTAAAATACACAGAACCAGAACCTACCCACATGCCAAAATTGGTATGGCCCGGATCTGGCCCACACAATGTGCTTACACATGGCCCACATACCGCAAAAAAAGACAGCCCTTTGGTGGCCCAGATCAGGTTTGCCAGATGTAATCCACACATGGGGCAGCACAAGGCCAGTTGCAGACACACTGGTGGTTCTCTGCAAACCTGATCTGGCCAAAGGGCCATCATTTTTTGCGGTATGTGAGCCATGTGCAGCCACGGGCCAGTTGCAGACACACTGCTGGCCCTGTGCTGGCCCAGAACAGTTTCAGCTCTGGCCCCAGATGTCAGCCTAATGTGTATCTTAATCAAGCCATGTAATAACAACGTGTGCCGGAACATAACAGTGCAAAAGTAACATGATGAAACTCTGTTCAGACAGTGAATGGACTGATTCTTATATAGCACTTTTCTACTCTCCCGGATTACTTGAAGTGCTCTATACAACATGCCACATTCACTCAATCACACACTTTCTCTAAACTGAGTGCTTCCTAACTACATTCATTCAGACTGGAGGAGCCAGGGATCAAAATGTGTACACTCACAAACCTGTCAAGCCTGCATTTGAAACATTGGCTACCATAGCAGTATAGTATTGTAACATAGCATTTGGATCTTCTAACTAAAATAGGAGAATAGGAACATAAATAGTGCCATCATTTACAGACCTGACCCACATCTGGTTGACATACACCCTGCCATGACACCAGTCAGTCAGAAGTGCCAGCTTGATGCCGGATCCGGGGAAGACCTGTTTTTTATGAGCCTGGGCCAGTTAAACCAAACCACAATTGGCCAGATGTGGCATGCTATCACATAAACAGTGGCATCTGCGCCAGCCCTGACCCATATCTGGATGACATACCACTTACCATAGAAAAGACTAAAGAACTAAGGAGCTAGGAATACTTGAGACAGTTGCTGGAGCTGATTATTTTGAAATCTTCAGTTGTTCCTCCATGTCTCAAAGGGACCATGGCAATTTATGCAGATCTACAGTTCTCCTTCTTAGATCTTCACTGAGATCCTTGGACTTTCCTATTGTTTTGACTATTGGTCAAATCATTCATCATGCTGACAAAGAGAAACTACCAGTTGTGGTAAATCATAATCACTAATGAGAAGTTAATAAGCTTTGGCTAAAAGAAGGTTAAAAGACACTGAAGAATCTGCAGTACCACTTATTTAAAGATTAAAACGTGCATGCATATATCTGAGCCTGTATGTATACTTTTTACCCTGCGTGGATTAGAGAAAATCCAACACCAACCCAAAATTATGCAACCAATTCTCATGTTTTAATTTTTAGGATTTGAAAATCAACATGACATTCATGACTATGATGAGTGTAAGTAAACTTCCAAACACAACTCTACATACATACATTATATCCCCCAAGGATCATCAGCAGCAATACTTCACTTGTTAAGATCGCTTGTTAAGATTTTTTATTTTCTTCTGCCTGTTTGCTCCATTTTTGCCATAGTTAACAAACTGACAAAGACTTTTCAATATCTGAAAAAAAAAAAAACATTTTGCAACACAGTAGTCGTATCAAGGGCAGACATAGTTTCAGGAAAAAGAAACATCCTTCTATGTTCCTCTAAGTGCTTCTATATATGTGAGTGTGTCTGCTTGTGTGCCTGTCTCCTGCTGGTAAATATCCTTGCACAAGTGCTGTCTCCAGCCTCTCTTTTTTGCTCTCATCTTGTCTCTGCAACATTAACCTCTGCACCTCTTTTCTCCGTCATCCTCTGTCTAATTCCCTCTCACAAGTCGCAGATCTGCAGACTTTCTCTGTACTCCACGCCCACGCCTCAAGTGTCGGTACAATGCGCCTCTGCTTAGGTGTTAAGTGTTTCGCCATGCTGAGGTCACTGGAGAGGGGGGTGATGGTGGTAGCGGTGGGGTGTACATGTGTTACTGGTGACTCACGGATGCTATGGCAACCACAGAAGGAAAAAAAGCCTTAAAAACCATCTGCTGCACCTAAATCAATGTGTATGCGCAGCACGTGAGACTGGACAAGCACAAATTCATGGAAATGGGCACTAATTTGCTTTATTGAATCGACAATGATTCATTCCTTTCACTTATCATGTGAAAATTGTGCTGTTGTTTTAAGACTATTGGTCTCTTTATTGTTGCTACTGCAGGAGCAATGGCGCTTCTGGTATTTCTCACGTTGGGCATGTTACAATCAAAAGAAAATGGCATTTTCACAGTGTCTTACATCTGTCATTTCATGTATCTCCACTTCAAATGGGATTTTGGTGTGACCTCATACAAAGATGGAATATTCAGAAGCACTATTGCACTACCTTGCGCAACACTGGGATTTGATGAAATGAATAAACTGAAGCAACAAGGCTGAAAGATCCCCAGTTTGAGATTGGGAGGAGACACAAATCCCTGGGAGGTTCTTATATAGTTTTGACCCCTTGTAAAGAAGAGAGGAGCTTTAATTTTAAGCCTAGTTACAAGAAAATATTTTTCTTTAATACAGGTGATGTCTTGCATCCCAATAAATTACCTTGGTTTTCTGCTAAGGGAACCATGAATTAAAAACAAAGAGGTTGGAGTTTGGAAAACAGAGAGCTAAGTATCTTCTGGTGAACTGTGAAGGTTCTTCAGATAAGTCAAGAGACATCATTTGCAGCAAATGAATAAAATAAATAATTCAACTAAAATATTTAATTTATTTAAAATAAATAATTAGAATCTAATTTGTGTAATTTAGATAAAAAACCCAAAAAAACCAAAACATATTATTTATTCTTAATTTTCAGATTTGCTTTTTATCTGCAATTGTCTCAGTCTAATCAGATTGGAGGCTTACTTGTGGTTCTTGGGGTATTTAAATGTAGAAAAAGTGAGGCATAGCCTTCAGCTTCCTGGCCAGCTTTGGAACCAGCTACCAGTTTCCTGTGATTCACTGAATATTTCTTTACTCATCTCTTTTTTCTTTTTCTGTATGTTTATACCTGACTACTGTTTTTAGTCATTGACAGTATTTAAAGTTTTACTCTCTAGTTTCTATATAAGAAACAAGCCAAATAGAGCAGAAATAACAAAGTTCTGCTAAAGTAATTTTTTTTGGCTAAATAAGTGTGATACTGTTACAATCTCTTTTAAATTTGTTGGTCTAATACAAGATTCATTCTCATTGCTGTTCTATTTGTCCTCAGGTCATGGGCTCTTCGGCTCCTTCGAGATGCTGTCATCGTGGAGACGAACCCGTGAGGACCAGCATGTGAAAGAGCGTGTTGCAAGCGTCTTCGAGGATGTTATGTTGCGTTTCTCTGGCTCCACCATGATCCACCTGATGACCTTGGGCCTGGCCGCCTCCCCGCTCACCAACATGGAAGCCGTCCGGCTCTTCTGCCGCACTGCTGCTCTGGCCGTTACCATCAGCTATGTTTACATGTTGTCCTTCTACAGTTCCTGTCTGGTGTTTACAGGCTACCTGGAGACCGGGTACAGACATGGCTGCTTCTGCCGGCGAGTCCCCAAACCAGACCGTCTGGACTCTAAACCGGCTTGGTACAGGTGTTTAATGTACACTCGTTACCAGGAGGAGACCCAAGTGACGAATCCTCCACATGGGATTGGTCACACTCACACACCAAACCCTGACCTTACTCACACGCACACACACCCTCACCCGCATACAACTAACAACCCCGCTGTTCGTGGACATGCTCATGTTGCTAACTCCACTCACCCACACCCACACCCTCACCCACATTCCACAGCAAGCACGGACCCTCATCCTCAGGACTCCCACCTTTTGTTGGGCTGTGTGCGACGTTGCTATGGAGACTGGATCACTAACACTTATGTTAAACCCTTTGTGGTTCTGCTGTATCTGGTTTACATCTCTTTTGGATTGATGGGATTCCTACAGGTGAGACACCTGGTGATTTCTCTTTTACAGAATTATAAAGTCTTTATTCGTGGCATGTAATAAAAATGTTTGTGTCGTCAACAGGTGACCCAGGGTTCTGACCCTAGCGCACTGGTTGCAATGGACACCGCAACAGTATTGTACACCCGAGCCCAGCAGCGTTACTTCAGCTCATACTCTCCTGTGATTGGATTCTACATTTATGAAAGTGCCCCTTACTGGAATGCCTCAGTGCAGCGGGATCTGCTGGAATATGCCAAAGGCTTCCAGAGAATAAGCTGGCTGGAAGCTTACCTGAACTACCTGTCAGATCGCAACCAGTCCACCAGCCAGCCGCGGGAAAATTTCACCCGCACACTGCGCCACGCCTTTCTCCGTGAGCCGCAGTTTGCTCACTTTGCAGATGACATTATATTTGCAGAACGCGGCCAGGGCGAAGAGCCTGATGTGGCAGCTTCTCGCATCTTCTTGGTTGCCAAAACAACGGAGAACAAGCGCGAGGAGATGTCAGTGCTGCTGGACACGCTGCGACGCTTGTCACTGACCTCACGAGTCCGCTTCTTAATCTTTAACCCTTCTTTCGTCTACCTGGACCGCTATGCTGCAGCAGTCAGCTCCCCACTTAGACACTCACTGCTGGCGGTGCTTTTCCTGTTGGGTCTCTCCTCTCTGGCTGTTGTGGAGCCCCTGGTGTCTGTGTGGCTGGGCCTCACACTGCTCTCTGTCCAGTTTGGCGTCCTGGGCTTCATGACCTTATGGGGTGTAGAGCTGGATTGCATGTCTGTGCTATGTTTGATTTCAGCTTTGGGGCACTCAGCAGACTGCAGCGGCCCCCTCCTCTGTGGCTTTGCTGCAGGTCGGGGTGAAAGCAGGACTCGCTGGGTGAGAGTGGCACTGGAGAGACACGGTGTTCCCTCTTTACAGACGCTCATCTGTTACGGTGCTGCCCTGGTACCCGTTGGCTCCATACGCTCCAACCTCACACGCACACTATTTCGCTGCCTCACCCTGACGGCCGCTTGCTCGGCCCTGCACACGTTGGCTTTCCTGCCCACACTCCTCACATTCCTGCCCCCCTCCAAGAGCCGGGGCCATGGACCTGGAGGGGAAGGACAGAGACAGGAGGTGGAGTGTGTTGAAATGAATGACAGCACCAGAGTTGTCGACCAGATCACCACCGTCTGAGCATGGGATGAGAAGAGAGGAAGACAGGTTTCTAGTGCACATGTTACCTGCTTGTTGCTAGTGCTGTGTGGCATGTGAATGAGGTGTTTCCTAAAAAGCTAAGGAGACAATAAATTTAATCCAGGTTGTGATGTAATCACAGAGGAAGTGCCACACTTTTCACCAAAACTTGCTTTAGATTCAGTCACTTTGTTTGGCTACTGCTGTCTGTTCACCATATCAAGTTGCACAACTACAGTGACATGAGGCAATCATCTGTATGACTCGAGTATTTCTACTTTATTGCTGGAAAAATAAAGACAAAATAAAAAAATCAAGATCTTAGCATTGTGATTTGTAATATATCATCTTGTGGAAATATTAGCATTTAACAAAAGTCCCCTTGTATGGGAGTTTTTTCTTCTTCTTTTTTTTTTACTCTAATTTGTTCATTTTCAGCTCAAAATTTCTAATTCTGTTCCTGCTGGTGTAGCTTCACATGATCTACTTTTTCAAAATAATTTTATCTTATTCTGGGTTTTAATGCAGCCTCTCTGTACAACCCTTATCTACAACACGCCATTTTGGGTATGATCCCCTTCCATTTAAGTCAACGTTCTTTTGACTGGCTGCCCGTGTGGAGCTGTAAGCCCACAATGCCGTGGTCATTACTCAAGAGAAATTATGTATTAAAAGTAATGCAGTATGTTACTTCAATACTTGACCAACCCTATATCATGACAAAGCATGTAATAGACACACTGCTCCACTATGTCCATTTCACGCTTTGCCCCTTCAAAGCATGAAATGGACAATCATGCAGAAGTTGCAGTACCAGAAGAGGAAGATAATATATTTAAAGCAGTACAATCCAGCGTTGTTCTATGTCACAAACAATTAAGCTAGGTGGCTAAAATGTGTTTACATGTAAATGTGTTTATGATGAACTGAATGCAATGTCTCTTTAAACGCTTTCCTGTGATTATTTTAATGTTGGCTTGAAATAAAACATCTCCCTCTGCTGGTACTGCAGGTTAGTGAATTACGGAATTTGGTACAGTAACCCGCTGCATTAGTGTGTTATTGAAAGACGTAATGTGATTACAGTATCGTATTACTTTGTAATACATTACACCCAACAGTGGTTCCTGGGGTAACCATATGAAGGATCTCCAAGATTACTGACATGATACAGATCAAGGAGTTTAAATGAAAGTCTGAAACACTATTTAGAGCAGCTGAAGACAGAGCTTGTGGCACATCAGGATCACTTGTACACTGACCTCATTATTTTAGAGTTTGGCCTTGTTTAACTTAAGCATCAACCATTGTAACAGTATAACATATATAGTCATGTGAAAAAAGGGTTTTAATATGCAGTCATCAATCAATTGTTTTTTGTATGACTTTATCAGTCTCTGACATTGTTGTGGAGGAATTGTGGCCCACTTTTCTTTACAATGTTGCTTCAGTTCATTGAAGCTTGCAGGTATTTGTTTAAGCACAGCTCTCTTATGGTCCCAACACAGCTTTACAATCAGTTTAAAGTCTGGATGATTCTGTTGTTGTAGATTTACTGCTGTGTTTGGGACCATTGTCCTCAAGCCTGAAGTGGAAGTAGTAGAATACTTTGGTATAGACAGTTCATGGTTGACTGAGTGACTGCAAAACAAACCCAAACCATCACCACTCCACTACTGTGCTTGACAGTTGGTAAGAGGTGTTTGTGCTGATATGTTGTGTTTGGCTTTCTCAAAACATGGAAGTGTGAATTGTGGCTTATCATCTCTTTTTTGGTCGTGTCTGTCTCAAAAGCCATACAGTAGTTCCAGAAATCTTGTGATTTGTTCAGATGCTGTTATGTTCTTTGTAGAGAGAAGAGACTTTCTTTTGCCAACATTTCTGAACAAGTCATACTTGTTAAGTCTTTTTTTCCAGTTGCCAAATGTGGCAGTGTGAATTATGACTAAAAAGCTTTGCTTTGGTGTTATCTGCTCAAAGAACATTGTTCCACATGATGATCAGTCATTGAAGTATATTTGATTACCAGCCCCTGGCTGCACATTACCCTCTAAATTCCTATGCTTCCTATTGAATCACAAGGTTTTTCACAAGACTGCAAACCTTTTCTTTTCACATGAATGTATATTAGTAGTATGTGTAGTATGCATATATTGTTTATTAAAAGACAAAGCATAATAGGTCTACAGTAAATGAGTCAAAAATTTTACATTTGGGCAAAATGAATTTTAATAGGGCTTTGAAACTGATGACAAATGAATAGATAAAAGTTCATAATACTGACTTTTTTTTTGTAAAGCTGTCATCAAGTGGAGGCTCAGAGTGTAAAAGTGTATAACTTGAAAGGTCAAATCCAATACCAATCATTTTGCTCTCTTTGTATTACAATTATGCAATTGAGACACCGGCAATGACATTAAGTAGTCATCAAGAAGCATCTATTGTCAGAAAATGTCAGAAAGCATTAGTCAGCCAGCTATCAAATGTGCACAGACAAAATCCTCAAGCTTCCTGTAATCTTGCTCTATTGTACCGTCGTTACCATACGATATAAAGCCCCTTGAGGTGGCTGTTGTTGCTGAATAAATGAAATAAAATAGAACTGAATTAATCCTCGAAACAAACTTTACTTACTTCATGTGCTCGATCCCTTGGGGATGAAGAATTTAGTCAGCACCTAAACTAATGCTCATCTGGTGTTTTCTGACAAGTTTGGATCAAAGCATTATTCTATCCTGTTAACCCCCCTTCCTGAAGGGAAACGGCCTCTTTGTGTTTTACTCCTTAAGTCACAGATGTAGCTGAACTTCTGGGTGTAGGAGTACCTGCTATTGTTAAAGCGTGATCCTCTCTGATAATTGCTTGAATGAAAGTATTGTTAAGGCTCTGTGCAGGTGCCACAGCCATCAGTAAGACAACGAAACCCAGCTTCCCACCTGTGAACACTGCCAATTGGCCTTCGCAAGAGCGCAAGCTGGAGGGATCATTAGCTGTGATGGCTGCGTCATCTTTTGTAAAACGTCCCACTTACACACAGAGCTGGATGGTGTTCCTTCTAAAAATAATCAATGCTGAAAGCGTGCTGATGTGCTGCTTGCTCGGTTGAAATACCAGAAAAATGTGAACTGCTTTTTCTTAGAAAACGGTGTGTCTTTGATGCCGCCCTAATACTGAAATAAAAAATAATAAACTGTATAGTGTTTAAAAGCTGCTGAAATAAAACAAAACTCACAGCATGTTGATTTAACTTTAAGACTGAGCCCTCAGGGTAGAAACACACTGGGCTCTGTTAGGTCGCCAACACCTCCTACACTCACTTGTGCTGTCAGTCCAAATGCAGTTTACTGCTGCTGCTGTTGCTGCTTAGTTTCACAAGTAAAGTAGGCCAGTGTAGGAGCTGTGGAGTTTTGTGTTAGGTATAAAATAATGGGCTGCAGGTAGCACCTATGTAGAGTAAATCAGCAGTGCAAGGTGTCTGTAAATGTTTTATAATATAAAATTACTGAGACATCAGTTAAAAGACTTCAGGTTTTTCAGTCACACCAAAATGCTGGACAGAGCCGTCCTGTGATGCTGTTAAATTCACTGTTAAAACAGCGGAGCTGAGGATTAAACTTCAGCATTCATTAGTCCTGTAGTTAACTAGGTTTCTAACATTGTTTATTTGATTTTCCACCACACTCTTTCACTAAGACTCGAACAGTTCAGACACCGTATACCCTGCCCTAATTTTATCTTCCAGCCTCCGGGCAAAGCCTTGTTGTCGCGCTATCAGCCATAAAACATCTTCCGTGCCTTCAGTGCCTGTTGCAGTAGACTGGCTGGTATTGTCTTCACCTTGTGAGGGTATGTGTGAGTGTGCAAAATGGGCCTGGAGACACAAACTGTAGGGACTTCCATCGCAAAGTTGGTTTTTCAATAGGCAGATTAGTTAAAATGATAGGGCAAGACAGAATTACAAAACTTTACAGCCAAAGATCAGAGTCAAACATGTGGATTAAATGAAGTTTGCATCTATCATATTTACTGAACTTGCATACGTTTATTGACTCTCACACAAAAAGCTTGCCAGCTGGAGCTATCAGCATAGTTTGACTCTGCAACAATACCTGTAAAATCAAAAAGTACTAACCTAGAAGCAAGGATAAGGACTCAATTCAATTCAAGAATATAAGTTAATTAAGTCAATTTGATATTTCTGCTTCATGACCAACTCTGTGAGACTAATGCTAAGTAAATTATCTATAGGTGGAAGGCTCTCAGCGAGGGAGATTTTCCAGAACATTCAGGTATATTTGAAACAAAGCATGGGTGTGTCTCACTGCTGACTGTAGCCTGCTACTGGAGACAAACACGGGAATATGATATTATCATTATATATCCTCCAACATAGAGAATAATGTAATTTAACCTCAAGGCAGGAGATGACTTTTGACTTAGTATTATGAACATTTAAGCATAAATATGTTGTTTTTGGACGTTGACTGAACTCTCTGATGCCTCACATGATCAATGATATTCATCACTTGCATAAAGGTGGAGTTGCTATGTTGTGGGTGGAAGGTGAAACGTGTAATGTCACATCAAATTCAGATCAGATGGTGCTGACACTACAATTGAATTTTGCACTAAGATTGCAAAATTACAGGAAAGGGCTGCTAACATTCAGCAGAACAACATGCAAAGTTTCTCTGGAGTGTGGGAGAGAAACATGATGCAAAGTTTATGTTTGACTGGTGCGCAAGCTTGTATACAAGACCAGTCAAATTCCACGACACAGACACAAAACACATATTTGCATCTTTCCATATGACTTACACTTCCAAATACTTTCATTAACACGGAATAAAGACAAAAAAATCAGCTTAGACACTGATATTACTAGAGAATAATTAAACGTTCTTGTTTTCTTCAGTGTTAAAGTCATCTTGTGACTTCTCTGTGCATCCATGCCTCTATTGCAGTGAGGAGCTTCTAATAGTTTGTTCAGTATATTTAAAATGAAATTATTAAGGCAAAAATCCCAAATAGTTTTTATGATGAATTATCTTCTGCAGGCTTGCATCCTTCTTTTTAATCATCAAATTCATTCTCAAACAGTTTTATTTTATGGTTGTTTGCATCCAGCAATAAAAGGTACATTTTTACCATGATATAACATTGATTACCTTGGCTGAATACAAATTACCTAGAAAAGCAGCAGAGTTGGAGTTTGAATATTTGCTAAAACATTGCCCAGAAGCCTGCTCATTATTGAGCAGCTCAGGTGATCTTCCAGGTATGAGCATGTGTTGTCTTTGAAGAGGTAAAGAAATGGAATTGATTAAGTGTAGCAGAAGATGAAAACAGAAGAGCTTGCTGGTGGAATTCAGATTTACTCAAGCTTGAAGTCTGTGCTCACACTCACATTTGCAAGTAGCTTGCCTAAAAATGCCGCGTCACTGAAGACGAGCAGCAGCACTTTGCAGTCATGCTCTGCTTCACTGATCCGATACTGTTTCGTTACCGGTCAGTAAAAATGAACAAAAGCTGACACTTGATCCACTGTGGAAAATAAAGTTGTGGATATCTTCATTGCCCTCCTGTGGTCAACGGGTAGCTGTGTTACAGCAGGTTCCTCCTCACACTGCAGACCAGGAAAGAACACACTGAGATTTGAAGAACGGTGTCGCCCCGAGGCTGCTCTTGTCTTGTTTGGATTCATTTTACGGCTGACGCCAGATGCCAGTGCTCAAATTCAAAGCCCTGCTATCATTGCGTGTGTGTGTGTGTGTGTGTGTGTGTGTGTGTGTGTGTGTGTGTGTGTGTGTGTGAGAGAGAGAGAGAGATGTTTGACCGGTTTGCCAACCTGCCCTGCATACAATTTTTGACTGTTTCAATTTTTTGCTCACCTCACACACTTTCCATTGGCAAATAGAAACATGTATGCATGCACAGAAACACACAAACACACACATACCAGATAAAGGATAATACTCTTTGCAGGAACTGTCTGACCCCATATCCTGTATTCCCAGCTGTTACCCAAGAGTCACGCAGAGACAAAGAAATAGACAGAAAGATAGATAGAACTTCCCTCCTCCTCCTCTGTGGGGGTGTGTCAAAATTGTGTCTATTACGTCCCAGAGGCAAACCTTGCATTTCAGAATTTCTGATTTCCTGAATGCACCTTAGCACACGCACATACTGAAACACAAACACACCTGCAAACTATGCCATCTGATGCCAGAGATGATGCTCCTGTGTAAGAAACTGGTTGCTACTGGAACAGCAAAGAGAAACTGAGGACAGAAAGGAAAGAGAAACAAACAACAAGTTGTGAAATAGACGGTAACTGTGGCAATTTTTGGACTTATGAAAGATGGATGAATGAGACTATGGGGATAAGGAAGAGACATGCGCAGAGCAGAATGAAGAGGACAAGTCTCCATAGGACCCTAGGATACATATATAATTGCGCACAAGCATAAAAAGACTCTACAGATGCTTTTGAGAAGCATCAGGTAAGCCATTTAAAGTTCAAAAAACGTATTTAATGAATCTAAAATATAATGTAAAATACCCTGTGTAACGCTTGTGAAGGATGCACACAATATGAAAAACAGCGCTGTAAATTCTTAAATGAAAGACGAGAAGAATGTGTCATGTTTCGATTTCAAGGAAAGCCAGAATGTGGGAAAAAGCAGGGGTTAAGCAAGGAATAGTGCTGTTGCCATTCTTCAGAACAAAAAAAGTGATGATGATTTTATTTGTGCTCCATCTACATGTATAATTTATTCAGACACTCCAGTTGACATTCTGCATATTTCATGCAGCAAACCCTGTAGATTAACTTTTATTTAATCAGATTCTGTGTTATAATGAAACACAGTAAAGCGTAATGACTTACTTTTGTGAATTGATTACAGAAGTTTTACTGGAAACATGTAGCTGCTTGTCTTTAGTCACTGAGGCCGAGTCTGAAATTTTAAAGGAATAACTCAGTCATAGTTGCTTTCGTCTAATATATATCAACAATTTAAAACAACAACAAGAGCCATTTAGTTGTTTTTTATCTAACATGCCCATAACGTCAATGGGTTTTCAAAATGCACATCAAGCACAAAAGTTTTAGATAATAACTGTTAATATAAAAGAACATTTGCTATGATGGTTGCAATAATAAAAAGAGTGGCTACACTAAAAGAAAGTGCAAAATCACTAACAATATTTACTATTGTCTAAAGAAGGAAAAGAAAAGTGTCTCGTCACCAACAAAGAAAATATGTCTCCCTTTGCTTTAGCAATCATTAGGCAGTAATTTGTAGTAATAGTTAGGTGACTGGATGAAACAGCCTAAAAGAAATGATGACAGTGTATATTTTCAGATAAATAATGGGTAACAACGACATCGCTACCTGACTTTGGATAAATGATGGGGCAGGTTTTCCAATGTTATTTGTTATTCCACTCAAATAAATCTACTGTCAAGTAGATAAAGTAATTGTCAAGTAATTAACATTTTCAATTAAAGTAACTCTGTTTCATGCTCGGAAACAGTGTTACTTTAATTGAAAGGGAGGTTGTGTATAGGAAATGAATTACGGCTGTACCATGTGTGAAACAAAAAAATGCAAAAATAAAAAATGTATATAATAAATGAATTAATGAATTAATAATGGCCGGTAATGAATGTAAACCCCTCTTTT
>NW_005187438.1:2760356-2762513 GCF_000239375.1 Pundamilia nyererei | reverse complement strand
GTGTGTGTGTGTGTGTGTATATATATATATAATATTGTGCTCTTTCTAAATTTTACAAGCATGAACTGAAATTTAGCCACAAAATGACTCACACAAATATAACCTACTGGGTTCTTTTAAAGGCGTGAATGTAGTAAGGTGTAACCCAATCTCTATGTGTCCACCCTTGCCCCATTGTCAACCTTTCAGTGCACACAAAGGCACATATAATACAAGATCGTGTCAGTTTACGAGGAGAGGAAAGGAGAAGTTGAATGCAATCCCACAACTGAAACAAAAACTGACACGAATCTACATTTAGAGAGACACAGACGAGGTGTATTACATAAGTACAGTAAGAGGAAGCTGGCACGCAAGTTGTTCTTGTTTAAAAAAAATGTACTTTGAATAACATGATTGACATGTAGAAATTTGCAAAACAAAATGAAAAGAGAGAAACGGATGAATAACTGACTGCGGAGTGTGTTGCCTCTTATTTCCAGGAGGATGTTTGACCTTTGCTTAGAGGGGAGGTGGAGATGGAAACCTTATTTTCTTCTCACCATCTTGCTTGTGTTGCTGAGAGCTGCTCCTACAGGTAATGACTTACTCACATAAAGACAAAAAAAAAGGAAATACTGATTTTTATTTAATGGAATATTTTACACCATAACATATTGCTGACTTAACTTCAAATTAAGTGTGCTATTTTATTTGGCTCTAAGCCACCACTGAGATTTTATCTGTCTCCACTGTGTCGAAGTGCAATTAAAACTTTTTGTCTGGATTTCTTTTACCCATTTGCAGCACTTGGCAATTTCCTGGGAGACACTAAAGCAGTATTAAATGGTTGCAAAGACCACTGGACCCTGCAGGACAGGACAGCTGTGCCCCTCCTTTATGAGATGACCATATGTGTGGACATTCGTGTGGTCCTCCCTGGTGCTTGGGTGGCCTTCTCTTACCGCTCAGCCTTCGCACCCAGGCCCGAGTTAGGCCTGGAGGGAGATGAAAGAGCACTCTATGGATGGCTACTAGGAGTGCGACACCGATTTCCTCTCCAGCTGTCCCCAACGCATTGGCACAGAGTGTGTCTAAGGAGGGATATAAAGGGCAACACTTTTAGTCTGAAGGTAACACTGAAAAGTGTTTGACAAAGCATTCAGATATTTTACTTGCATAAAAAGTAACAATGCAAGATTGTAAAAACACCCAATATTATTACAAATTGATGTATTTGTATGTATATGTGTGTAATTTATTTAGTAGTTACAATAAGAAGCAGCACAAAAGTCAAAACAACAATTTCCCCATGTTAGCACAAACCCAAAACAAACAGTGTTTGTAAAAAAAGAGAAAAACTGTTACATAACTGAAACTTGCAAAGACACTGCACATAATGAGTGGAATTTGAAATAAAATACAAAACAAAAATGGCAGGTACTGTTTAGACAAACACAGTTACAGTTTTGCAAGAAGTTGAGTTGCTGAGTCTATGTTTAGCCCTTACAGTTGTATGAAAATAGATTCCAAAGAACTGCTAAGGGAAATATGTATTAGCTTGGTTATTTTAGGCAGGCCAGGTAATGCTAATGACTGCAATCCCTTGCTGTCTCAGTACTTTTGTTTTGTAGATACACTGTGATAGTTTTATAAAACCATAAATAGCAGATTAAGCCTATGAAATATAAAATTCTTTTTAAACTTTGTCAGAGCAATTTAAAGGATAACATTACTTTATTACAACTTGATCTTATAAATTTACATTTTGGCCATCATTTCTAGTTCTGATAGCATTTCTTTTCCAAATAAAGACTTGACTTAGCAAGCCAGCCATGTATATTAGTGGACAATCTACTTGGTCTAAGTTTAAAGTGCAACTCAGTGCTGCTTTGCCTTACATTTTACCTACTGTGTGGCTTGCTGGCCACTAGTGTGGATGTCCTCAGTGTGCTTCAGTTTCCTCTTTAGGATCTTTAGGTCTCTTGAATGGATAGACTTGTAGTCCATCAGAATATGCATGTGGTTAGGTTAATGAGGATAGTAAATTGACCATAGGCATGAATGTGAGCATGAATGGTTGTCTGTCTCTCTGTTAGCCTGGCAACACTTTGGCAACCTCTACAGGGTGTACTCTGCCTCTCGCCCAGTGACAGCTGGGATAGGCAACGCCCCCCC
>NW_005187438.1:2754174-2760197 GCF_000239375.1 Pundamilia nyererei | reverse complement strand
AACATCTAACTTTTTTAATTGTTCCAGGTTGATGGGGACATTATAGCAGAGAGGACTGTCATCGCTCAGGCCATCCCCTCCTACGGCTCTCTGTGGATGGGCTGTCGTCCCAGAGATCCACCCCCAGGACCTAATCTCGGAAATGTGGAGCTGTACTTGTTCCGCATGTGGGCAGACTTGGGTGCTCATGGGCCCTGCGAGGACGGCACTGTGATTGGCTGGAATGCCAAATACTGGGGAGTGACCAGTCCCAGTGCAAGGCAAATAGACCCCAGCCTTATGTGTGGTGAGCCAGATATGAAAGAATAACCTGTCACGGATCGCAACTGTTCTAGAGTAGATGTATTAATATTAATCATGAATGGACTGCCAAACTAACAGTGGCTGCGTTCATAATAAAATGCAGGGCTGTCTTTTCTGTAACAGAAACGACCTTAATGTTAGCCAAACAGCATGTTATTAAGCATTTATCTGATCCTGCCTCATTAGAGAAGTTGCTACAGCTTTGCTTTCAGTTTTTTCATTTAGAAAAATAGTGTCACACGAGAGATTTTACACCAGAAATTAATTTTCAAGTCTTCCTTAAAGAGTTGAGAAAAATACAAAAACTAAAAGTGATTATTGAAAATTGGAAGGTTTCTTTTCCATTGTTTTACATTTTCAAAGTAATTTTTAATCATAAAAAAGCAGAGCAATTAACATTTAGACAATTAACTTTCAACAAAAACAAAAACTACAGGAATGGCACTCAAGCCTTTGCAGTACTGAGTTTTAGGCCTGCAAATTCAAGCTGCTACAACAATCTAAACCTGCTGGATGTATTTTCATTACGCGAATCAGACAAAACACTTCCTGCGAATATTTTAATATTGGTATCTCAATATTATTTATTCAGCATGCCAATATCATTTTCTTAAAACAATAGCATTGCATGCAAAACTTGTCTTTGTTATCTTTATGCCTGTCACTTGTTTCCATACCACTGCAGTGCATGTTCTCCAAGCATGTTGAATGTTGAGTGTTGCATGTTTTTATGTGTCTTGTAGACCACAAACGGTTGAAACGTGGGGCTCGTGCTTACAGAAGCATCACTAATGGTGTGTATCCATGCGACTAGTGTGACTTAGACACCAGTATACATGCTGTGTTTATTTCTCTAAATGTATGAATATAAAAGACTGAATATGTGTTTGTCCATTAGAGGATATTTCTATTGTTCATTTAAGACTGTGTAAATGTGGATTCTCACCTAAAAACATAAAAAATATTATATTATTTTATTTTTACATAACCAGATGGCCTATTTTTGTGTAAATATGCTTTTCAGGAATGCTATTGCAGTGTAAGAGATAGGAGTACCTTAACAAAAACTGCATCACAATAGCGCAGAAACAACAAAGAAAGAGACTAGAGGAAATCTACCTTGCTTTTACAATGCAAAAGAGAAAAATGTAAAGAATTCCTTCACATTTACAGCAACTACACTGGGAGTTGGCCGGTCCCTGCTGCCTTCATCTGGTAAGCATCACCCTGAGACACGTACTAAAATATGCTCTAATAACAACCCACAGAAACTTCTTGTTGATGACTACTTTGCATATTTTTTTCACTATCTGTATAAAGATATTTCATTTTGGTCCATTATTTTAGCTAGTAATAATGATTTGTGAGTTTGTCTTGTTACATTGGAGGCAAATCAGAAAAAACAACAGAAATCAAAGGATATTTTGTGGGATTTTGAGTTAAGATTTCTGTCTTTTGTATAAATTACAGGTTTGTCATAATAACATGAAATCATAGAAGATGGCTGAAATTTGATTTCTGGGCTAATCATTTGCTGTTAGATATGGTCAAATTATTATACTGCTACATACACCCACCAGCCACATTATTAGGTACACCTTGCTAGTGTATTTGCCTTCAGAACTGCCTGAACTCTTTGTGTCATACTTTCAGCAAGGTGCTGAAAACATTCCTCAGAGATTTTAGTCCATATTGACATGATAGCATCACAATTGCTGTGTATTTGTTGGCTGCACATCTATGACAAGAATCAATCAGCAAATCAAGGTGCTCTACTGGTTTGAGGAATAGTAACCACAGAAGCCATTTGAGTACAGTGAACTCACTGTCATGTTTTAAAAAAAAAACAGTTTGAGATCATTTGAGCTGTGGTCCTAATAGGATGAATACAAAGAGATCGACCTGGTCAGTCATTATACTCAAGTAGGCTTTGGCATTTGAACAACATTCAGTTGATAGGGGCCAAAGGGGCCAAAGGTTTGTCAAGAAAAAATGCCCCACATTGTAGCATTATTACTACTGCTACTACTACTTGACACTGTGGGCGGGCCTTGGAGGTCCAGGGCTATCCAATCAAGTTACTGTGCTCCCTCAGCTGAATTCTACTAATATACTTTAACTACAAGTTACATTAAGTCATACAATTTGGGAAAAACCCACATAATCAGCCATATAACTGCTAAGTTTTTGCAGTCCAGTAGTGTAGTGCTTCTGCAGCAATCATTGTAACCGGCATCAGAGAGGAGGCCGCTCACTGAGTGGATGGGCCTATGCAGATCAGACTATGGGAAGCACCCCTCATGTCTCTTTGAAACTAAAAAAGAGTTCATAGCTTGTGCAGCTCCTTTTAAAGCATGACCCCTTGGAAAACAAATGGAAATATGTTAAGGATGTTGTGAGCTCACAGTCAACTGGCCAAATGTGTGGTGAGGTCATTGGCAGTCTTCTGCACCTAGAGTTAATGTCTCTCATCTCTGTCATCTGATTTGTCATCGTGTGATTTGAATTTGGCTCAAGAACCAACTGTCAAACTTGGTTGGCCATCCAATTTATGTTCTCTGGTGCCGACCCTGCACTAGCCACATCAGTTAATAAAAGGCTGAGTGCACCAGATTTATTACAGTAGATTCCTCACTATCTGGATGTCAGAGCAGAATCTGAGATTGATCACATCAGGCACCCAGACCTCCCTCTCCCCAGCCACCTCCCCCAGCATGTTCCACCGGGTCTGCCCCGGGGTGTCCTCCCGGTGGAACATGCTCAGAACACCTCACCCATGCAGCATCATTGTCAGAGGCCTGAACCACCACAACTGGGTACTTTCAATGTGGAGAATGCAGCTATATTCTGAGCCCCTCATGGATGGCTGAACTCATCACCCTATCTCTATCTCTAAGGAAGAGGCCAGCTACCCTTCAGAGAAGGCTGAACGATAGCTGCTGCAGCACCAATCTGTCTTTGAAATTCTAGAAAAGCATTATTGGTGGAATGAAGTCAGATGGGTCATCAAATTCAATTTGTCACACACACAACCATACACAGTATGACGAGGTGGAATGCTTGTAGCTCTGCAGTGCCCGACCATTAAATGACAGTAGGTTTACAGTAAGATATACAAATTTACAGGTTACTACAAAATTTACAGCTTTAACTTAGAAATTTACAGTAAAAATGTGAGAAAAAAACAGTTTACGTAAGAGATTATTAGTCAAAAGAAATTATAAGTTATAAATTATAGGAAGTGTGCAAGAAGAAAAACCAGAGTGCGTGTGGTGACGTGATGTGTGAGAGAGTCTAGTCCTAGACCTGGTTCAGGTCCCAGAATAGCCTGGGGGAAGAAGCTCCTTCTCATTCTCTCTTTTTTGGCCTTAAGGGAGCGGAAGCGATGGGAGAGGTCCATCATAATCTTCCTGGCTTTGGTCTTGCACCGCTTGGTGTAGATGGACAGCAGGTCAGGAAGCTCTGATTGAATGATGCATTTGGCTGAGCGCACCACTCTACGCAGCTCTCGTATCTCCTGCTTAGTGCTGTTCCCAAAGCAGGTGCAGATGTTTCCCGTCAGGACGCTCTCGATGGTGCAAGAGTAAAAGTTCTTGAGCACCCTCAGTGGCAGATGGGAGTCCCTGAGTCTTCTGAAGAAGAAGAGAAGCTGGCGGTCTTTCTTAACGTGTGGCAGGACCGTGACAGGTGCTGAGTGATGTGGACACTCAGGTATCAGAAACTGTCCACTCTCTCCACTGGCATACCACTGATGATGAGGGACTTGTAATTCCTCGCCTGCTCTAATCAAGAGATTAGTGCATGTGGTAGTTTACCATCATGTGGTACTTCTTTAGAGGAGAGGGAACATCAAAAGCAGGTTCTTCTTTGGAGTCATCACTTTCATGCCGTTCTCACACTACAAGCATCATTCTCTCAACTCTTAATGTACTTCTGGAAACAGTTCTCCCAACACAGACCCATATGTGCAAAAGACACTAAAATAAATCTTGAAACTTTTTTGCATATATCAAAACATGTGAAGTCTTTAAGACACCTAATGCTTTTAAACTTTTACCAAAACCTTGCTGTCTTTGGTAAGAATACCAGAACTACAAAAATGTTGGAATTCAACATCTACAGTTTACTCAGTATGACTGCTGAAACTGAAAAAAGTCAGATCAGACACAGAAAACTATCTTCATCTTCTTATTCTATGTTCGGCTGTTCTATTTAGGGGTCGCCATAGCTAACCATCGCCCTCCAGCTCTGTCTCCTGTTTTTCTGACTATGCCACTGTCTCCAAACCCTACAACATAGGAGGTCTCACTACTGTCTTGTAAACCTTTCCTTTCACTTTTGCTGCTATCCTTCTTCACAAACCACTCCAGTAAAATATATAAAACATAGAAGGCAGCACCAACTACTCTTTGCTACAGTGAAGTCACACATATAATTACAGTATGTGCTTGTGTGTAATTAGCAGTTCCATGACATGCACTTGTCTTGATGCAAGACTGAGAACATGTGTTTAGATTTGCTCTCAGCTGACGCATAATTTCACTACTACTACTGGCAGCGTGTGACCGGCCTTACTCTTTCTTACATATTAGAAAGAAAGAAGTTTGCTTTGATTTCATTGCAAATGCTAATGCAATGATGGAGAGCATCCAGGTAAGTCAGAGATCTGTAGTTCTGTTTGACAGAGGTGTAACATTTAGATAGCAAATGCATCAACATGTGCAAATGTGGGTGGGAAAATGCATTCCTGATATGAAAACTGTATCAAAGCTATCAAGAAAACCTAAAAAATGACAGATACTGTCTAAAAACACCCAAAAAGCCAAACCCCCACAAACAACTAGGTAATGGGACCAAATAATGGAATGGAGGGTATTCTACTGGACAAAAATTAAAAGTTGGCACCTGAATATTTGTTGTATTTCATTTTCCTCCATCAAATTCTCAACAAATAGTCTTTCAGCCCCAGCACCAGTTTTGCATGTCACTACTAATCACATTCTCCGCACAGACACTACAGCTTCGCCTCTGAACTCAATCCTGCCCATGAACACCAGTTCAGCTAATCAGATCTCAACAAGCACCCACATACCTTCAGTCACAACTCCGGCAGCCAGCCAAAGCACACCTGGAGGATTATTCACATCAGGTTAGCCTTTGCTAACATGCAGTCACTCGACATTTTATGTAACTGGAGATTCTGTTTGTGTTTGTGTTAGTAATGAGAAGAAACAATTTGTAAAGTTGACATTTTCTTTCAGGATCCACCAGATTAGTTCATTGTGATGTCCGTCAACTCTGTTCCAATAACAGTAAGCAAATATTCACTTCTTGTCCTTTCCGATTTCCTTTTTGCATTTGCATGGCCTCACAGATGTATTGCTTTCTGCAGGTGCTTACTATTGGATGCCCATAAGTGTAGAGGGCAACAAGACTGAAGAAGAGGTCCAAAATTTGGTGAGAATGACAAATTTCCCTTGTCCATCTCGTTACGTTTCACATATATCTTTCAGTTACCACCTGGTCATTGACACATGCTTTACAAACAAGTCTTGTAAGCACAATGTAAGTTTGTGGGAGCAGCGCATTCCAACCCTGTGAATCACCTGAAAATAATTTAGATTTTTTTTACGCCAAATATTTGTTGCTTTATTACTACTTTGACCTTTTACAAATGTTGCTCCCTCTGTGTTATAAATATGGTTCTTTAAACTTTTTTT
>NW_005187438.1:2745474-2753798 GCF_000239375.1 Pundamilia nyererei | reverse complement strand
TAGACCTTTCTACATTAAGACCATGATTATTAGCTGTCTCTGGTAGCTGTCGTTGCATAGTAAAGCTAATGATAAAACAAATAAAATGTAATGGAAACAGCAGTAATAGATATACAAATTATTAGACACTGTAGCTATATTCACAGTTATTTCGACTAGTCATTTCCTCCCAATAACCCTTTTTGCTTTGTACCATTTTTCTCCTCTCCTTCAGCTTTGTGTTGCAGAAAGAAACTCATTATCAAACAACAAAGTTATGTGATCAAGATATTGTCCACTATGTTTCCCATAAAAGCAACAACCTTACCTGATTTAAATATATACAATGTCCAGTTATGATTCTTTAACCCTTCCTGTCCACTTCCAGCTTTGTCTTGAGATTATACTATACGGTATCATAGTCCCAGCTTCCTTTGACCATTTCTTTCTTTTTAAATTATTGTTATGGTTATTAATATATATTACTGAAGAATAAATTTGTACATAACCATTACAATTCTCAACATGGATCATAAATCAATCCTGCTATATTAAGTCTTTGGTTCACTTTTAATGCTTGATCATTTTGACAAAAATCTAGTCATATTTTTAAGGTCCATTGCAAGGAAATAGCACGTAAGCAAAGGTTGTTCAGTGAATTCTCATGCAAGGCTGTCTAATAGTGCTGTGTTGATGCACTGACAGCTCAGAGATAAAAGTCTCAGCTCTGAAGTTTTGTTGCCCAGGAGAGTATGAGTTGTGTCCCACTTGGAACAAAACAACATCCCGGGAATAGCAGTGAGCTGTGTCTTTCTTTTCCCATACGTTTTTGTCCAGGAAGTAACACACTGTTTACCACAGCTGAGCTGACAAATAGTCCTTTCAAGCCAGAGGAGTCCCAATACACAAAGCTACTATAAATGATTCAGTATCCTTAGTTTGACCATGTGCTTAACATATCTAGAATGCATCAGTAAACATATGAGTCAATATCCAAATTGTATCCTACTGAAGCCACTATACATAACTGTGGCACTTGTAATCTGATCGATCAAAAAACAAAAAACCGTTTCCATGGGATATTTCGTTATACATCATGGAAACTTTGTGTCAAATTGTTCTAATGGCTTAAATTCCTATATTTAAAAACTATAATTTGACTGAAATACATTATGGTTTCATAATATGTAAGAACAAAGTGCTTTTACAGTTAAACCTGAGTGGTCTTTATAGCTCTCATCCTGACGTCTAAGACTGCAGAAACTAACAAAACGTGCTACTTTCCTTAAACTTTATACGTCAAACTCCCATCACCTCCCTCAAACATCTCTATCTGTCTGCTTCCCTCTCTCCATCTATCACTCAGGTGTCAAAAGCATTGGGTTGTCACAATGACAGTGTTGATGCAGCAAAAGGAAAAACAGGCTCTTTGAATTTCTGTCAGGGTGACAGACAACTTCAGGTCAGTACAGAAAACGACAACACCTTATATACTTTACAGAATCAAATTTCTCCTGTAAGCCTGGCTCATGGCTTTAACTCTCCTTTTTCTCTTTGCAGGTAGTTGAAGTGTCCTGTAGTGCAAAAAGGAATGTAAGGTAAAAAGGATATGAGGAGCTGCTTTGTACAGCTGTTACATGTGCAGCAGATCGTGCGCGCTCACATGAAACTCTTTTGTTTCCAGCCAAACTGCCTGCAATGTGGTGCTGCTGCTCAACCATGCTGTCTCAGTGTGTGAACTTCAACAAGCTGGAGACGCTGCACTGCAGCAAGCTGGAGCACCAATGCAAGCGAGAATCATAGGAGAGATGGAGAGAGTGGGTGAGCACTTGTTTCCTTGCATTTGCTTCACTCTGTTTTGTCTGTGAATTAGTTTCCCGGTCTTCTTTGTCCATCTTCCCGTTTTACTTTGGCAACTGCTCTTTCTTGTGTGCTGCTTCCTTCCCTGTTCCCAACTGCAGTAAAATAGTTCAAAATATGACTTCCTATCTTCTTGATAGAAAACATAATGGTGTCAAGGAAAAGTGTGGATTTAAAAGGAAAAGAGGACCACAGTACCCAGGGTATTGGATTGCACTTATTCAGTACTTGCACAAAGCTCCTGATAATGTTGCTGATGTGGCTTTGTTGTGTTGAAAACCGCAGTGTCCTGAAGATGGATTATAAAAAGCTCATCTTAGATGCTTTGCCCAGTGTCTTCTTACAAAGTTGTATCATGCCAAAGAGAACAACCAGTTAAAAATATACGGCCAAGCAAAAAAAAAAAAGAAAAAGTTTAAAAAAATACAAATTTTAAAATAAATGCTCTTACACTATTTACTTAGGTAAATCCAGGTGGTGACTTAAGTTAATATGTATAAATTCATTACTGAAAATCAATAAATAGTATCAAATCAAAGGGGTGACACATTGAGATATGTGCTCTAATTTTCTCTCCCCGTTAAAGAGATGATCTCTTGTTAATACTTGTGTGACTTAAGTAAAATTTATGCTTGATAATACTTGAGGCTGAAAATACAGCAATAGACCTAGCTAATGAAAAGGGAATTATGGTAAAGGAGTGCTTCCCACCTAACAAGTTGAGAGGTGTGGTACACTGTGGAGTGTGAATGTCTGTCACATGTTAGCCATGTGACAGACATTCACACTCACATTCAGACCTACGACCAGTTTAGAATCACCATTTAAACTATTTGCACATGCAAATTCCACACAGAAAGGCTCCAGTTTCAAGGCTTAAAGTCCAGGACCTTCTAGCTGTGAATCATCAGCTAGATGATTAATCATATCAAAACAAATATTTAACTCATTAAATGGAATCATGTGAACCATCCTAAAAATCACACCCAATAATATAACTATTTTTTTCCAAGTTTCTAACTAAGTTTTTTTTTTTTTACAAACATGCAACCTGCATTCATTTCTGAATTAAGTGTACACATGGAAATATTAGACCTGTTGTAATCAGTCAACTTAACCAGTGATATTACAGCAAACAGGAGTAGGCTGACAGACCTCTCAGAATCCATTAATCGTCACTGGACTTTTTGACTCACACTGTTCACTCACCCACCAAATATACATTTATCTTCATCTCTGTGTTTTCATAGCTATTCAGGCATACCTGTTCAACTTTACTTACCAATATCTATCAAGATTAACAGAATTGTTATAACCACAGGAGATGGATTAGAAGATTGGATTAGAGTTCCTCATAACAACTCTGAACTGACTAGTTTCTGATATAATGCAATGGAATGGGCTGAACATCAGCTTGGAGTTGGAGATTGCTTTAGATTTTTACACTCAGTGTCCACTTTGATAGGTACACCTAGCACTTGGTCGGAGCCCTTTTTGGCTCAGAACGGCCTTAATTCTTTGTGGCACAGATTCAACAAGGTGCTGCAAACATTCTTCAGAGATTTTGATCCAAATTGGCATGATGCCATCATACAACATCACTCAGCAACTATGTGAATCTCCTGTTCCAAGACATTGCGATTGGTCTTGCCTTCTTATGAGCTTGAAACAGTCTGGCTCAATGGATGTTTTCTTTTTCTTTTTTTTTCAAATTGAAATGATCTGTGAGTGAAAATCCCATTAGATTAGTCATTTCTCAAATACTCACACTAGCCATCTAGCCCCATCACAGAGGCCTAAATAAACTTTCTTCCCCATTCTGATGCTCAGATTGAACTCCAGCAGGTTGTCTTGATCATGGCTACGTGCTTTACTTTGTTGGGTTTCTGCCGTGCTATTGGCTGTTTAGATCTTGTTGTTAACAAGCAGATGAACAGGTGTACCTAACAGGTATATCAGTAAATAGGATTTCTGATAATCTGTGTGCCTGTCATAGAAAATTTGCATTGTGTACGTGTGTGATATTTTCAGTTCTCTCTTGAAAAAAGTATATTAAATAACCAAAATAAGTGCAAAATCAGACATTGACAGATCCAATACTCTCTTTGGATTTTCTCCACATCAGGTCGAAATCTGTGTAAGGATGCAGAGCCCTCTAGTGGCGGTTTTGTGAGATGCAATTCCACGTCTTCTCTTGACGATATATGTCAGTTAAATAAATCCTCCCCACTAACATGGTGAGCAACACACTTTTTTTTAAATGTCCACTGGATGTGTGTCTGTACACCCTGTAACTTATACATGTTTAATCTACAGCTTCCTCTTAGAGCCCAACTCCAACCCGGCTCCTAAATTGAAGACAGACTCTTGTAGCAGTGAGTATCACAAACACAGATGCTTTTTATATTCACCCCTGTTTATCAAGGGTTTTGCTGCTGTAACCATGTTTGTCTGATCCTCAGGGGAAATGCCTCGCTTCTGTGATTGCACAGCTTTCTGTAATTCTACACGTAAGAAAAATAATCACAATATTGCATTGACATTTTTAGAATCCAGGCTGCTGCTGCAATATGTGATGAGTGAATGCACCATTGTTATTCAAATTTAAAGAAAATATTTAGGCTTTTGGAAAACAGAACGTTGCTTCTATGAAGCAAGCTATCTGAGAAGAGAACTTCTCAGTTAATAAGTATTTTTATGGCGTCTCAGAAACTCCACCCACATACTAACCATCCCTTTTCTTTATCGCTTTCTCAGGCCAATTTTATGCTTTTAGAATCAATGTTACTAGTGAAGCTGTTAACATTCAGTCCCTAAAAAGCTTGGTATGTACCACACTGTATGCTTAAAGTATGCTTCATTAATATATAATTACTATATATATATATAATGCAACTTTGTAACTTTGTAACCCTATTTGACAGTTACTAAGTCCTGCTGCACTCCTCACATGTCCCACAAAGCAACAGTAAGTCTTGATCCAGTTACATTACATACAGTAAGTGTAGATTGTGTTGATATTTACTATGCATTTGTTAGTATCAGTATGTTGGTCACAACAGCAGACAAAGCAACAGTGAGCAGTAAAAAGTTCTGCTGTTAAACTAAACTGTCCTGGTTTTCTGCCTCAGTCACGCAGGCTTAGAGACCCCCTGCCAACCTCTGGTTGATAGGGAAAAATCTATATTGCCCAACCAGCGGTTGACAGTCCTAGTGACTGTCAGTCACCTCAAGAAGCCACTCACCAATCATTTGGGAAATACACATTTTGACAACCGGTTGTTGCCATGGCGTTGGTCTTTGGGCTTGTGTAACTAAGGCCTACCTTGGAACATGGTTCTGGGTTTGTCTGTCTGTTTTTACAATAGAGAGAATAAGAATTGTCATTTAAAGGTCTCCAGGATGTTAAATGTGATTGCTTTTAACAAAATCTGTTTATAATTTACACATATTAAAAATTCTTTCTTACCAGGTGCAGTAATTATAATATTACAAAGCAATATCAGGTAAACCTTACTGTAAACTTGTATAATGATTTCTTGTGTAGGTCTATAATTATTGATCATACTTCTATAATGTGAATCATGTTTTGACTTTCATTACTCAGGGTGCTCATATAGAATGTCATGGGACAAACCAGAGGTAATCATGTTTTGTTTTGGGTTTTTGTTTTTGCATTTTACCTGCACGTATGCTAATGGTAGAAAGAAAAAAGAAATTCCACTGACAGAGTGTAATGTCAATCCAACTTTTTCCTCTTTGCCCTGTTGTCTTTTGGTCTCTAGGTTGTACAGCTGTATGGTGATATTGGAGATGTCTGGACCCGTCAATGTTTGCTCCTTAAAAAAACTTTTGCAACAGATCATTGCGAGCAACAATTTATTTACAGCTGAAAGTTCCCTTACTCGCCTGAGTTAGTTTGCATGCTTATTTTGTTATTTTCCTACCAACTGCTTTACATGATATAATAATTTGTCACTGTTACTCATGGTACTCTGTGCTTTGTCAGTGGTGTGTGGTGCTCCTGATTTGCCTGTCCAGAGACTGTTGGAATCCAACCTGACCTGGGTTGCCAGTGACCTGCGGAGCTCAGATGTTTGTCAACCTGATCCTACACGACTTGCATGGTAACAAGAGTATAAAATATAGGCTTATATAAAATGCAGCCTTTGAAAATTATGCCCACATGGCTTCATAGTCATGTACATTAACTGTAAGTAGGAAATTTAAGAGTGGTTTTTTTTTCATATTTTCTGTAAATACACAAAAAAGTGCAAGGTTATTGGGGATGTTCTCTGTTTCTTCAACATGACATAACAAATACAACATAACCAAACCATTGTATGTTTATGATAATAATAGGAAGTACTAAATTTTTTGTTTCAACATCATTTACACTTTTACATGAGTTTTTTATTTTGTCATTCTTCATTTACAAGTTTTGCTGAATTATTTTTATTACTCTCCTTCAATATTAGATTACTTTCCTATCTACTATTATTTTTTATTTATTTATTTTTTGTTTAAGACAGAAAAGCTCTGTGTAAGAAAGTGTTTTTATATATATGTTGATGTCACTTACTATATTGTGAAAGTTGTTCATTTTTCCCAAAATTGTATACAATCTGTTAGAGGAGATATGTTTTATGTCCAGTAGACTCTAATAGGATATAATTTCTAACCTATTTATCATATTTTTCTCCACAGTGAAGCAAGTGAGACACTTGCTGTTCTTCTGACTGACAGCTGCCCTTCAGACACTTCAGCTGTTCCAACCACAACAGAACTTTCAACTCTGGCCAACGGCATTACTGCAGCTATGCAATCTTTGACTGATACCACCAAATCGTTGACCAATACAAGTGGAGATGTTTATGCAACAATTGAAAATACAGTGCAAAAAAAAGAAAACACAACATTTTTTCAAACAACTGCCAGTGCAAAGTCCCCATCAGCACAACCTATTCTTCAGAATAGCTCACAAATAGTTCCTTCAACTGTGTTTAATAAAACAACAGTGCAAAATACTTTACCTAATGAAACCCAACTAACCAACACCATAACCAGCGCTTTCATAGCAGTACACAACAGCACAACTGTTATGCCTGATTCAGTGCTTAAGAGTACTACACTCTCTAAAATAACAAATGCATCTACACCATCTCCTAATCAAACTGTACACAAAGTAACTACAACAGCAACATCTCCAGATCTTACAACAATATACAATGTAACTACAGCCACAGCATATGCCAAAGATTATACAACAAAGAACAATGTAGTTGCAGTTACACCCTCTCCCATCAACAATGTAACATCTCCAGATCTTGCATACAATGCATATAACACAAATCATACAACAAAGACCAATTTAGTTGCAGTTACACCAATTCCCACTGACAATTTAACATCTCAAGATCCTGCAGCAAATGCATATACTGACAATTATGTAACAAAGACCAATATAGATACAGTTACACCATTTCCCACTGACAATGTAACATCTCCAGGTCTTGCAACGGTTACACCATCTCCCAGTGGCACAACAGTGTACAATGTAACCACAACTGGAGCATTTACTCCCACTGGCAAACACACATTTGTTAGCAATGTAACAGCATCTGACAGTAATGACACAACAGGGACTCTAAACAATGTGTATAATGTAACCACAGAAAGCAAAAACAAGGCAGTATATAATAGTTCAGAAAGTTCAGTTAGCAGTACTACAATGTACATTTCAAATGCAGTTGCTTACAATAAAACTGAAACCAGCAACATTAACACAACAGCCTACAATTCAGTTGTATCAGGTAATAATTACAATACGACTACAGCTAAAAATAATTCTACAACAGTGTACAGTGAAACTACAGCTGGTTACAGTTACAGAGAAAATGTAACAAAAGCAAACAATACAACTACAGTAAACAATAATTACACAACAGTGAGCCCATTTTTAACATCTCTGAACAATACAACACCATACAATTCAATTACATCTGGCACCAGTGACAGAGAAACTGGCAACAGTTACAACGCAACTACAGCCAGCAACATTTACGCAACAACCTACAATTCAGCTATGTCAGACAACAATTACAACACAACCACAGCCAGCAATAATTCTACAACATTGTACAATACAGCTATGTCCAACAATAATTTTACAACAGCGTACAATGCAACTACGGCCAGAAACAATTATACAACAGTCAACAGTGTAACCCTAACAGGTGACAGTCACACAACATACAATACAACTACAGCTGGCGATAGTTATTCAACAGCATACAATCAAACTACAACAAGCAAAAATGGCAGTACAGCGTATAATGCAACTGTAGCTGGTAGCAATTACACAACAGTGTACAGTGAAACCACAGCTGATAACAGTTACACAGTGCACAGTGCAAATACAAGTGCCAAAAATTCAACAACAGCATACAATACAACTACAGCAAACAACAATTACCCAACAGTGA
>NW_005187438.1:2729260-2742628 GCF_000239375.1 Pundamilia nyererei | reverse complement strand
AGTCATCCAACAGCATACACTCAAACTACATCAAGCAAAAATGACAGTACAGTGTATAATGCAACTGTAGCTGGTAGAAATTACACAACAGTGTATAGTGAAACCACAGCTGGTAACAGTTACATAGAAACTGGCAATATTTACAATACCAAAACAGCCAGCAACAATTACACAACAGTGAGCCCATTTTTAACAACTCCGAACAGTACAACAGTGTACAATTCAATTACATCTGGCAACAATGACAGAGAAACTGACAACAATTACAACACAACTACAACCAACATTTCTTCTACAACAGTGTATAATACAGCTGTGTCCAACAACAATTATACAACAGCGTACAATGCAACTATGTCAGACAACAATTACAACACATCTACAGCCATCAATAATTCTACAACATTGTACAATACAGATATGTCAAGCAATAATCTTACAACAGCACACAATGCAGCTACAGTCAGAAACAATTATACAACAGTCAACAGTGCAACAACAACTGATGACAATTACACAACATACAATACAACTATAGCTGCCGACAGTTATCCAACAGTATACACTCAAACTACAAGCAAAAATGACACTAGAGTGTATAATACAACTATAGATGGTAGCAATTACACAACAATGTACAGTGAAACCACAGCTGGTAACAGTTACATAGAAACTGGCAATATTTACAATACAACAACTGCAAACAACAATTACACAACAGTCAGCCCATTTCTAACAACTTTGAACAATACATCACTGTACAATTCATTTACTTCTGGCAATAATGACAGACAAACTAGCAACAGTTATAATACAACTACAGCCAACAATAATTCTACAGCCAGCAACATTTACGCAACAACCTACAATTCAGCTATGTCAGAAAACAATTACAACACAACTACAGCCAGCAATAATTCTACAACATTGTACAATACAGCTATGTCCAGCAATAATTTTACAACAGCGTACAATGCAACTACGGTCAGAAACAATGACAGACAACCTGGCAACAGCTACAACGCAACCACAGCCAACAATAATTCTACAACAGTTCACAGTGCTACTATAGAGAGAAACAATTATACAACAGTCGATGGCACAACCACAGCTGGTAACAATTACATAATCCCACAAAATACAACTTCAGGTAGCAATAATTATACAACTACAGGTGGGCACAGTTACACAAAGGTTTACGATGCAACCACAGTGAACAACAATGACACAGTAGTTCATAATGCCACTACATCTGGGACCAATTTGAATGAAAATACAACTAACCAAAATTACACAACACTTAATTATGCAACTACACCTGGCAGTAATTCCACATTAGTGTCCAGCAACTTTAGTACAGCTACAACTATGAATAGTTCCACAGCAACTACACCTGGTAATAATTATACAGCAATGTATAATGCATCCACAGCTGTCATCAATTACACAGTAGTGTATAATGCAATTACATCTGGCAACAATTTTAATGTAACTGCAACTAACAACAACTACACAATAGTTTATAATGCAACTGGATCTGGTAGTAATTACACCCTTGTGTATGCTGCAACCACAGCTGACAACAATTACACAGCAATGTACAATGTAACAACAGCTGGCACAACTTTACACAATGGTGTAGCGACAACCAGTAACACAACAGTTAGTACAACAACAATATCTCCCAACTACACAATGATAAAGAGCACAACTACAGCCTCTAACAATTACACAACACCAGTGATCATTACTCTGACTATTCTATCTCAAAATAAAACAACTGCAATTATTGGAACCACAGAGAAAAGCACAACTGCTGCAGTGTCTCACAGTACTAAACCTACTTCAGCTCCACTGAAGAACCAGACTGCAAATTTCACCACAGTGAGTTTGACTCATGTCACAACAATAAGCAAAAATGAAACCATGCCCACCACAGCTGCCAGCACCGTCCAAACAGATGACAGACCAGAGGCTGGTTTAACGACAACAACGACAACAACGACAACAACAACAACAGAAAATGCATCTGTTGTTATTATCTCACCCGCAACCACTGCAACTACTATAACAGGTCATGGTCCACAAGATTTAAATGGCACAACTGCTGAGGTTTCTTTGACTTATACAACACCGCTCACCAAAACTACTACAACCACCACAGTGGCTGGTATGTAGATACTGCAGTTTAACCTTTTTAAAAAGTTATTACTATCGAGTTTTAAGCTACAGAACAAAAAAATAGATCTACTGATTTGATGATTTGCTCCTGTAGAGAACACAGGAACTTCCACAACTGATGTACAAACAACTGATGAAGCAGTCTACCTGTTGAATCAAACACAGGCTATATCTCTGCTCAACGCCTCTCAAGTAAATGTCACTCTGCTGCTCTGTTGTGCAACTAACATTTAAATGGATAACGACTGTGTTTGTTTATTTTAATGTCTCATTTGGGAATTTTAAGGTGTCAGTGTTGGTTGAGACGCTGGAGAAGCATCTGGACAGTCCCTCTGTTTCACCATCAGTGGTAATCAAAGTTGTCAGTAACTTGATGGACAGTAACCCTGAGGCACTCTCTAAATCTGCAAACAGGTTCAACACACACGTCTGTCTTAAAACAAACAAAGAAAATAACATATGCACATGCAAATGTGATTTTTTTTCCCCCTGATGTTTGTGTTGTATTTCTTGGCGACAGGCTGATTCACTTGGTGGATGATCTGGGTGTTAAACTGGCTGTCACTGGTGGCGATGGAATTCTGTCAACCAGTTCCTTAGTTGTTGCTGTGAAAACAGTGAATGGGAGCAACTTCACAACAATCCTTTTTGATGTTTTTAACACTGATCATGTCCAGGTAGTCATCTGCTCATCAAGAGACATTGGTCCTCACATGAGAGCCTTTTTTTAAATAAACATATCAATCTTAGTCTCTAAGACACGTAAGGGCTCAACCACACCTAAACCCAAACCTACCACTTAATTATTTATTTATTGCGTGTTTTCAGTTCAGTGGCCCAAAAAGGACCATGAAAAGCTCAGAGCCTGCTTTGGCGTCTGTATACTTGCCTGCCTCCCTCACATCTGGTATCAGCCCTGAAGAGCAGAAGCAGGCCAACAGCATCCAGTTTACTTTCTATGCAAAAAATTCATTCTTTAAGGTGCTTTCTCACTGTCATATCAGAATGTATTTATTTATTTTCTGTTTTGATTTATCTAATTGATTATGACCTATATGAAAGGGGTTAAATTTAAAGCGAATCTCATTCTCCTGTAACTGACCTCTGTATATTTCTTCATGTTTGCAGGATGCATCATTAGATAACAAAACTCTTGTCAGCGCAGTTCTAGGCTCAAGTGTGGCTAATCTGTCAATTAGCAACCTGAGTGAAAACATTAAGTTCACCATCCGAAACAGAAACCCGGTTCATGTGAGTGTCATGTGCAGCACGTTAGTAGTTTTGTATTGTTCACTTATGATCATAACATTATATCACTGCAATTATAAACAATATAGGCTCACAAAAAGATAAACTGTAATAACAAATTGTTTTTGGTTTGTAGGAAAACTACACAGCCAAATGTGCATTTTGGGATTTCACGCTGAATAGTGAGTTTGCACATTTCAAACAGTGTCTGTGAAGAGCCAGAAAGCCCCAGGTGTAAATATTCCTGCCCTTGATGTTATTTTTCAGGTGGTGGAGGAGGCTGGAGCTCTGTTGGCTGCTTTGTGGTCAACAGCACCCCTGAATATACAATCTGCAGCTGCAGCCATCTTACATCCTTTGCAGTACTGCTGGTTAGTGTGAATTTGTGCACCTGTTTCTGTTTCATGTATAATTTATAACAACCAGCAACAGAAACAAATTGCCTCAGTTTGTGTTCACTGTCTGTTTGTTGTGTATGCCACTTCTCCATGCAGGATTTGTCCAGACAGGAACTTCCTGACCAGAAGAACACACAAATTCTTACTTTCATCACCTACATTGGCTGTGGAATCTCTGCTATTTTTCTTGCTATCACATTGCTGACGTATCTTTCTTTTCCGTAAGGATCTATTTTGGTGCACATCAATCATTACTGTTTAGTCTTATAAATTTCTTAACGTTCTTTATTAAACTCTGTCTTTGTAGAAAATTGCTAAGGGATATACCAGCCAAGATCTTGGTCCAACTCTGTTTATCTCTGCTCTTCCTGAACTTGGTGTTCCTGCTGGACAGCTGGCTGGCGAGTCACAACAATACAGGCCTCTGTATTTGTACTGCCTTCTTCCTGCACTACTTCCTGCTGACATCATTTACATGGGCGGGGCTTGAGGCCCTGCATATGTATCTCAGCATTGTGCGAGTTTTTACACCCTACCTGAGCCAGTACATGCTGAAGTTCACTTTGACGGGTTGGGGTAGGAATCTTCAAACTTTTACTAGATGATCAATTATTAATTTTTCATTATATCAATATTTTAAATATGTTCATAAATTTCCTTTGATTAACCTTGGGTTTTTTGCAGGTATTCCTCTTGTCATTGTAATTATTGTGATATCCGTGGACAAAAACAACTATGGTTTGATTAATTATGGAAAACACACAAATGACACTTCAGATAACTTGTGAGTTATTTTTTAATATTTTGTTTTGTATGTCAAAGCTTTAGATCCATTTTCTTGATTAAACTCACCAAGAAGCTATGGCTAAGTACTGTAGATAGAACACTTACTTGGGCAAGATACTGAATTCTGATCGTGTATGTGAATAGTAAATGAGATGAATAAGGCTTGTAGTGTAAAATATTTTGAATGGTTAATAACATTTTGGAAAGTGCAGTCTGTGCTTTTCCTAAACGGCATTTGAGAGTAAGCAGCATTCCCATAATGTTGGTTAAACATATTTCTTGAAAAAATATAATAAAGGTTATCTATTTAAATACCACACGATTTTACACAGTGGCATTATTTAACCAGAAATAAGCCAAAATGTACAAGCACCATGTGAAAAACTAAGTATACCATTACTGCTTCCATTAGAATTAAGAGGGTAAACAGCAGCCTGGTTCTCTTAATAAAATACACTGAATTAACTAATCATCAGCAAGTGTTGGCAGTTTGCTGCTCTGGAGCATTCAGGTGTGTGTTAACACAATGCCAAGCAGAAAAGACATCAGCAGCAATCATAGAGAAATCAGCGGTAACATATTAAATGTTTAGGTTCATTAAAGTACAATTAGAAAAAGACAGAGAAAATATAGCTTATTTGGAAGGGCTGCCAGGAGAAAACCTGTTCTCTTCAAAGGGACATGGCAGCATGGCTTATATTTGCAAAATTACAACTGAAAAAACACAATAATTTTAGAACAATTCCCTTTGGATAGAGGAGACCAAGGCAGAGATCTTTGGACAAAATGCACAGCTCTATTTTTGGCAAAAAACTGTTTATCAGCATAAACACTGCATACAAACTGTCAAGCACAATGATTAAAGGCTGATGATTTAGGCTTGTTTTTAAACCATAGGACCTATACATACTAGTATTCTAAAGGCAAATATGTGTCCATCAGTCCCACAGCTAAACCTTGATGAAAATCCCAAAGATCCCAAAAACAGTAGCAAAGGAAAGAATTAAGGTGCTGAACTGGCCCAGTGAAAGTCCAGTCCTCATCCCCACTGAGATGCTCTGGTGGGACCGTAAGAGTGTAGTGCAATGTCAGGAAATCAGCCATTTCCATTTTTCAGCTCCTGAGTATGAAACTGTGCAATAACCAGTTGAACTAATGTCACCATTCCTAAACCAAAGTATTTCCCAGGAGTGGCAACTGTGGAAAAATGTCCTAACTTGATTCTCCCAACACTGATCAGAGATGATGATTTAAAAACACTATGCAACTGCCAGGATTCTCACATTCCATGAGGCTGCTTTATGGCATGGATTATTGATGCTGATGCACATATTGAAACAGAGCCATTATGAATTTTAGAGTGATTTTTCCAAGTGAGGAGTCAAAATATCCCTGTGGGAAAGGTCTGTTCAACTACTGTAAATGGATTTTGCCATACACATCAACAAATTAGATGGTCCAGCCACCTTAGCAAAGAACTTAACCTTTGATTAATCACACTGCTTTAGTTGTGTCGCCACAGCATCTAATAATTTTGAAGCAACCTAAGTGAAGAGAAAGAAAACAAGTTATCACTGTTTTGAAGCTAAAATGTTCCCTTGGTCATTTCTCCTTTGTTTTCTTTCTGTAGCTGCTGGCTGAGTAATAACATAGCCTTCTATGTGGGTGTGGTGGCCTATTTCCTCCTGATCTTTATCCTGTGCCTGCTGGCCTTCATCGTTGTTATGGGACAGCTTTCACGTATCAAGAAGCAGAACCCCCACAACCAGTCTCCCAAAAGAAGTGTTATGACTGATCTGCGCAGTGTCACCGGCCTCGTCATCATCCTCGGCCTTACCTGGGGGTTTGCTCTGTTTGCATGGGGACCCCTCTACTTACCCTTTGTTTACCTTTTTTCTATATTCAACTCTCTGCAAGGTGACATATGTATAAACACCTTGAATTTCTAAATAGGATTGATTATTTTTTATCATAATAACACAAATATATAATAACACAATAATAACACTATAAAATGCATGGATGTATACTATAAGCTACTTCCTTACTGTTCCTGTGTAGGTTTCTTTGTCTTTGTTTTCCACTGCGCCATAAAAGAGAATGTCCGCAGGCAGTGGAGAACTTACCTTTGCTGTGGAAAACTGCGACTGGCTGAGAACTCAGGTGAAATTACTAAATGTTCCCGAAGATTTCTTTAGAAGCACTTTATAGTAGTTCAGTTGGTTACAACAGAGTAAACAGTGGTTGCTTTAGAACCTTTGTCTTCAAATTTTGTTCTTAATTTCCACCAAAATTAGAACTCATTTAAATAAAAACTTAAAGTAATCTAAATAAAGATATGATATATGGATGTAGTATGTCATTCACATCCATGTGTGAGGAGAGCTCAGGTTTAAATCCAAAGCTAAACTTGTTAAATCCACATAGTTTACTGCTTATCATAAACCAGCTAATTACAGTTGAATTCTCTATCTTTCTGAAACTAATGCCCTGACTAATGGGTTGAACTTGCCTCTCACCAACTGCTGAACTCTAGAATTGACATAAAACTAGTAGACCACTCCTACAGTACTTCGCAGTACTTGGTTTGTTTTCTTGTTTTCTGGGAAGGCTTTCAGATTTTTTGAGGATTGACTGCTTTAAAGCCAAAAAACATTTGTTAAATATTAGCTACATACCTGATAGATAACTGCTAATTAGTGCTAATGTTCTAGATTTAAGCCTTTAGATAAGCATAAATATGAATGGCTTAAAAGTGTTGCTGGGTTGCTTTGACCTAACAAGAGATTTGGCAGAGATTTTAAAGAATGTGACAGGAAAATCAAAGTGAAATGTTGTCGTATTACCCTGCCTTTTAAAAAAGCAGATAGTTTGAAAGCAAACAAACGTGTCAATTTTCAGCCTATTTTTGGTTAAACAGTCATGTATTCTACAGATTGGAGTCGAACATTCACACAAAACAAGAAGAATATCTCTCGCTCCAGTGCAATCACCTTGGATCCAAAGTTCACTTCTCGAAGCTCCTCTGTTGTCAGTTATGGCACCAATAGCAGTGGTATGTGATGCGGTGGCAGATAGTCCTTTTCAAACATCGCATATTTGAATATATTCTTCATAACACATTGTTCTCATTGCCCGCAGGCTCTGTGTTCGCGGACAGCGGGATATCTGACAGCTCCAACAATGATGTCGTCCTCAATGAGATTCACAGAGGAAATCTGAAACAAGGCAAAACTACCAAATGACTCTACCTGAGCTTTCTTTTGTGATTACAGCCAATTCCAAGAAATGATCTCTGGGAGTTTACAAGATGCAAATTGGAGGAGTAGTTTTCCTTAAGAAAGCCTTAATGTTCCAAAAAAAAATGAAGGTTCGATGAAGGACTAAAGAGGATCAGGGACAAAGGAAACCTTTGTCTAAATACCTTTAGAGAAGAAGAAATCAAAAAGTGGAGAATGTTTTCAATTCTACACTAATAGTATAGATAATGAAAGAGTCTTGTTAGCAGAGATAAGGTGTACTACTGAAACTGAAACATTATATTGAACTGCATTTACTTGGTAGCCGAGAACAGATGCTGTCAGTATTGTATAGATTATTATCTGGCTATTTCTTTGAGGCTATATTCATTTCTTGAACAGACAAATGACGGAATTTCCAGTCTCAACTCTACATTTCAGTGCCTTTGCCAAATTCTAAGTTTATTCTGGCAGTGTGAAATGGCACTTTGGATGTATTTAGCTACCTACAGAGACAAGGTTGATTGATGCAAAATGTGCACATGCCAAACTCAACTGCTTGATCATATCAGATAAAAGTTGATATCTGCAAGATTATCTAAGGGTGCAGTTCTGTGTTAAATGTTGTATTATTCACTACATTATAGAGGGTTTTTTTTTTAAATTTGGTTCAGACATGCTTTTTATGAAAAAGAAAAAAGATTTGAAATATTTTCATGTGGCGAACTGAAGCACAATCAAAATATGGGATTTATGTCCTGTCCTTTTTAACAAGGACACATTTTGCTAAATGTCCTTGGAAGGCCGTTTGCATGCCATGAAAGATGAAATAAAAAAGAAAAAACTAACTTCAACTTGTCACCTGCCCAGCTGCTCTCTCTCTTTTTGCATCAGACTTTCACATCTACTCCACATCTTTACATCTTTAATCAAACCCTTTCAACAGGAGGGGGAAAAAAACTACAATTATGATCCCAGCAGACAACCCTCTCATCACCGTGTTGAGTAACCTTCAGCAGAGCATCTCACGCCCACCCAGCGCCAGTTCAATTGCAGCCTGTCAAGGTTAACCTCAGAGGTCGGCACCAGTTAGCTATTAAAAGTTTTACATGATTTCCAACCTCAGAACAGGGCGACCTCTAATGTTAAGCCCATGAGTGAGAGATGCTGGGAGAAAAATGAAGAGCTGGAGGCACAGATGTTACACTGATGAGCATGAATACCATAAATTAAATTTAATCCTGAATGCCCAATGCCAATCAATCCTAATTCTGCTTGAAATCATAATCACTGTTTTTTTGTAAACCAAATGTTTTGTTTACCAGCTTCTTCAAAATGCCTTCTAGTTAGAGTCATTTTAAGTTCACTCAAAATTTTAAGGGCATATACTGATGCAGTTTAAACAGTATTTATTTGTGGTATTGACAGTCATGTTATGCAATGCCATTATACCTTATCACCTTTGTTTTACCTTTTTATGTTTTCATTTTTGACTTTGTGACTCCACTGCGGTCTTAAAGATCCTTGATGTCATGTCTTTTGTCTCTGTTCAACCCTCACATGCAGAAAACTCCAAATTGGAGCTCAGGAGTTAATGCTTCCCGGTTCACATGGAATGAAGCTAAAAAGGCTGTCACGCCAGGTGCCATACTTTATTGCCAAACAAAATGTGTATGAATTTGTGCACATATAAATCATTAAATAAATAAAAACGTTTATATTTATATATTTTCTGTATTAATGGCATTTGTAATTGCTAATGGTAATGTAGTCATGGTACCATTTGGGTACTTGGTAAGATTTGTCTTATGGTACAAAGCTATCTTAGTATCGTAGTTTCAATAATTATTCGCATATTGTGGTGTAAAGCACTTTTATTAAGGCTTATGAACCCTGGCTATAATGAATAAAAGTCAAAACTAATAGGGTGTGTGTTCTCACAATGTTCTACAGAGAATAAAGTTTTTATTTTAAAGCACTTCTATAGATGGGCAAATTTCAGCTTCAGTACATTTCATTAAATCATATCTGTTTATGTATCGTTTTCTATACACCCACTTGTGCTCTTCAGCCTCAGGCAGAAGAGTTTGCATTGACAGTATTAAATGTAAATAAAGACAAATCAAAATCAGTTGGTGTTAAGAGTCATTCAAGTATCTTCTGGGAGCTTGTTTTCCATAAAAACTCTTCAAGTGCCACCATCTTCCACCAGATGTCAGTATAATCCCATCACTTTGCACTACCTTTAACTCTGATATGATGATGGCCTGTTGGCAAGTGTGCAGTTTTATTACAGCTATTTGGCAGGTTATTATTACCGAGGCAAATCTTAATTATAGCTTCTAAGTGAAATAAAAATCCCCCAGCTTTAACCAGGATAATATTACAGTTATAATCCTGTTACAACCACTATAAAACAATACAATTTCTGAATGACAAAAATTCAGCAAGGACTTCCAAGAACCTTAAATTCTCATTTCCCATCATATAATTCATATATTCATGAGAATCCTTTCTGTCTGGCTGATGTCATTCTGTCAAATTCTATATTCCACTTTGCTAAAAAAAAAAAGAAAAAAAAAGTGCCACGGATGCAAAATAAACGTGACAGGTTCACTCGGCTAATTTGTTTGCAGATTTAGCAAACTAATCACACATCAGCCAAGGGGGCCGTTTTTTTCTCCTCATCTGAAGTTTTAATTAGATTTGAAGGTTAATTTTTACTGCTGCTGTGCAAGTGTGGCCTACGTGCTTTCACAAACAGACTAACAGTAGCAATGTGGGAAAAGGTAAAGGGAGAAATGAAACCACTGAAACTGATAAAACATTTCATTTCTAATTGGATGTTTTATTGTTAATTTCAGGGAAAATATAAACAAACACTATTAATTTACAAAGGCCATCCATATTTCCCCCAGCTGAAGAAAGGCCCATGCCTCTCTTAGGGTTGCAGCTTAACACTTTAATAGCATTTTCATTCATTCCATACCCGCAGTGCTTTATTTGCAGGTATAAAATCCTACAAGGATGTGAAAAATCTTTTTTTTTTTTTACACAGGTCTCTCTGTGTATTTTTTCAAATTATTTTTATGTATTTTAAAGTGTAAGAACTGAGACAGCCTGCTTGTGTTTAATAGTGAATAGTTAATCTTTTGCAGTTAAGGAGATGTAATTCACTCTGATTTTTGGGCTAATGTGAGGGTTTACTCCTTACAAAACTGTACTCTATGCAGCAACTTTCCTTCCCGTCTTTTGCTGTGGTCTTTTGCCCTCAGTGAACAGGTGTAAATGGAGCTAAACCTGTTTATGATGCTTGTCAGCAAATAACTAAACATTAGCAACAGCGTTAACAGGAGGGCAAACTTGCATAAAAGAAGCAGCTCATGAGCCCAAAATCGAATTCACTCATGGTACTCGGACATCCTCGTTACTAGCAGAAAGGTATGTTACTACGATATAAACCTGCAAAAACAAAACCACTCATAGTTCACCATAATTCACAGGTTATTGCTGTAAAATGACAGATTTTGCCTTGAGCACATTTTGGGTGAAGCCCTATTAGGTGATCACTGTTTGCAAGTTTCACTAAAGCAGAGGAGTGATTCCAGTGAATTGTGGATGGATGGATGGAAGATGGATGGCTCACCATGGCATGAGCTTATCGGCCCTTTGGCAGAAAGAACTACAAATGAAACTGTATGTATTATTTCTGTTCTCTTAAGCCCTCTATCCCTTTCTTTAATTGTACTTTTAAACATGGGAGAGGTGTGCATTACTTTTCAAATTTGTAGCTTTTAACTTGACTAACATTGGTAAATCTGAGATGTTGCAGCTTGCGGACTTTAGATTGCAATATCTCAACTTGCATCACACTTTTTACCTCATACATTGAGATATACCGTGAGATACCCTGAGTTAAGTATTGATTAACTTAGCTGCAAATGTCATAGGGTATATCAATTTTTCCAACTTTGTACCAAATTCAGGTATCCTTGAACCTCAAGTCCTGTATCTGTAAGGCAGTGGGTATTTGGGATGACTGGAAGAAGGCGGATCAAAGTGAAAACCTGGCTGTACCAAAATGGCTGTATTCAACCATTCCTATAATCTGAAAGTGCTCCTAATGTTCAATGATAGGATAATTTTCTTCGGGATTTTCAGAAAGTAAAGAGTAATACATTTTTTAAGTACTAAAGAACATACCTATTACGGTTACAGCTTTGAACCTATAGCCAAACTGAACAAGCCATTGATATTATCAACCTGCATGACTTGTTATACAACTAAAAGTCTTTCTCATAACAAATGTGCTATTTAAAAAACACTCTCAGATATTTATGAAAATTTGAAGAGCTTTAAAGAACCCTATTAATATAAATCTCAGACATGGTGGTGGAGGGTTGATTTGTTTTGCGGTCACAGGACGTAGGCAACTTGCTGTCACCGATTTGAACATGAACTCTTCTGTATATCACTCCGCTGTATATTCTAGAGCAGAGGTGGGGAACTCCAGGCCTCAAGGGCCGGTGTCCTGCAGGTTTTAGATATCACTGTGGGTCAACACACCTGAATCAAATGAGTAGTTCATTACCAGGCCTTTGCAAAACTTCAAGACATGTTGAGTAGGTAATTTAGCCATCTAAATTAGCTGTGTTGGATCAAGGACACATCTAAAACCTGCAGGACACCGGCCCTTGAGGCCTGGAGTTCCGCACCCCTGTTCTACAGTCAAATGTGAGGCCATCTGTCTGACAGCTAAAGCTTGGCTGAAACTGGGGCATCCAGCAGGACAATGATCCCAAACAGCAAATTTACATCAGAATGGGTAAAAAAAAGAAAGGAATCAAGGTCTTGCAATGGATCAGTCAAAGCCTATACTCAGACCTAATTAAAATGCTTTAGTTCATTTTACCACTCTCCTATTAATACAATGAGTTGAGGTTTGTATAACGACACACTTCAATGAAATGAAGCAACATTGTAAAGAAGAGTGGGCCAAAATTCCTCCACAAGGACATTGGAGACTGATAAAGTCAAACAGAAAATGAATTCTTCAAAATATTGCTGCTAGAGGCAGTTCTACAAGCTACTGAATCATGGAAGGCACTTAAGGATTGCATAGAGTCCTGTGAATATTGAATTAAAAGGTCAACAGTGCAAAGCAACTGCACTAATAGTTTTATTTTTTTTGTGTGAAATAAATGGTGGCTGCAGGAAGCAACATATTTAGTGAACTTTTCCAATTTCTTTTAGTACACTTAGATATAGTAAGAAGTTTTAAAAGGATTTTTAGAACAAAAAACATCAAAATGTTAGAAGCAGTTTTACAAACAGAACCAACATGCTGCAGATACTACAGAATCAGCAGCATTCTGACTCTGATACTGATTTAAAAAAAAACAAAGAAACCAACGAAAACATTTCTTATTGTGATTTAAGTGGTAGGGTTCCTCGTCTCCCTCCCTCCTCTTTCTTGGGTTTCTGCTGCCTGATAACACAAGATGGCGCGGCCACGT
>NW_005187438.1:2710927-2712075 GCF_000239375.1 Pundamilia nyererei | reverse complement strand
CAACTCAAAACTTACCTTTTTAAAACTGCTTTTGATTAATTTTTGCCTGCTTGTATTGTATTGTTGTATTGTTTGTATTGTCTGTTTTACCTTTTATTATTTGTTATCTTATGTGCAGTACTTTGTGTCTCTCTCTAGAAAGGTGCTGTATAAATAAAATTTTATTTATTATTATTTATTTAGATTAAGTAATAGAGCTTGTTTCTCCACATTCTTTTGATAGCTTTAGTTAACGTTAGAATTTATAAACTACTTTTAAACACAGAAATGTACAATTAGTTAGTACTTTTAAGAAAAATGCTTCACTATTTTGTGAATTTTACTAATAGTAATAGGGGAGATTCACTATTCCAGCATAACATGGTGTAATGGTACAAAATAATTATATTGGAGATGTTTTGACACTGAAAGTGTACAAATAGCTTTTCCTGTGAATCAGAGCTGAAGTATTCATACTGTTGAGCCACACTGCAAAATGATCTGTCTTCTGGTAATTTATGTTATAAATAGTTGTGTTTTTGTCTTTTCTACCAGCTGATAAGAGAGAGTCTGAGCTGCAGCGTTTGCATGTCTATAAAACAAGATGCTGAAGTTTTCTAATCACACACTTGGGGGCCCTTCATGTTTTTTCTGAAGTTAAAAAGCTCCAACTCTTTTCTTCACTAAATTTGACAGTTTCTCAAGCCAAGACACTACAAGGCACACAAAGTGGGACAGCTGGCTGATTGGCACTCCTTGCAAAAGTGCAAACTAATAATCAGAGGACGATATTTGAATCAAGCAAAGAGAAAAGCTGAGTGATAAAATAATTATGTACCCTTAAAAGCTAAAAAAAAAAGTTGTTTACATCGAGGCTAAAGGAAAGAGGCCATTTGTGAGGTATCTACACTAACACATCACTTCTTAGCTGCAGTTTAATACAAATAAATAACCAGACAATCAAATTACAGCAACATGCATTTAGGCATGTGAAGATAACCCAATGAAGTTTAAATCGAACATTAGAATGGCAAAGAAAGATGAATATTGATTATTAGTGTATCAATTTCTTGATGGCTGCCTCTAGTATGAAAGTAGCAAGTACCATACAAACTTTATTCTTTATTTATTATATTTTATACATTCTAATGAATGTACACAGATTCAAC
>NW_005187438.1:2708247-2709558 GCF_000239375.1 Pundamilia nyererei | reverse complement strand
ACACACACACACAATTATATTTTTCTTACATGTTTTTCAATCTCTGACTGAAGTTAAGTCAAATTCTTTTCAATCCCTGAGAAATAAAGCAGCTGGACATTTAACTCACAGACACATGTGACTGTTCACGAACAGTTTGTTTGCTGACATTTGTTGAGCTATTTAAAACCTTTCATTTGAAATTATCAAAGTATTTGTACTTTGTTGCTTCTCACCTTTAAAAAAATATCTGTAAAATTTTCTGTTCCTTTGGACTATGTACAGAAATGACTATAACGTTAAACTGAATCTTAACTCTTTACTTTCAGCCTTTCAAGACCAAGCCATTGCTCATTTTTTCCCAATTGGCCCCTATTCAGTTCTCCTGCTAATCACCCAGCCTGCGCCTCCCTGTACATCTGCCCCTCATTACCTCATCAAGCCACATTTGTTTTTCATCAAGCAACTGTGTATAAATTCAAGCCACTTGCATCACTCCTAAAAACTTGCCATTTCTGACTGTTTTGTTTTTTCAAATCTTTTTCCCTGCAATTTAGATTTTTGTTTGCATTTTATTGCTCCCTTCTGTAAGCTAGCTTTATACTCTCTATAGTCTCTAGTAAGCTGAATTGTATTCCACCTGCTTTAACTGAATGGCTGGATTTGCTTCTTTTCCTCAAGTATCTGTGCAGCTTAAAACTAGGAACTAAATCATTCTTGCTTGCACCCTCATCAGCACTCTTTTCATATCAGTTTTGCTTAATACTTAATCTGAAATCTAAAAAATGAAAGAAGGGATTTTAATTCAGTGGACACTTTTTAAAATGTATCTTGTTTTCTGACAAGCCAGCACATTTAAGCTTGTACTGGAGATGAAGGAAATTACATCCTTCTTAGGGCTGGCCATCAGCTGTCCTGGCGATGTGATAAAGAGATTTTTGAAATGCAGATATTAAATTGACATCAAATGGCTGTGCAAGAAGCATCTAGTTGCTTGTTTTTGCATTGATCAGCCTTAGAGATCTATGGTATGGAAGAATCTACTGACACAACAGTATTCACACAGTGGGATGTGTTTTGTGTGCATAACACTGCACTGCGAATGCGTTTCAGTAAACAGAACCAGTGGGGTTCCATGACGGCAAAATTATTAGTTTGTTTGGTGGAGAAGCTGCAGAAAAAGTGATTAAACTTTATCCATTTAAATGTCTGGTAGCGTCCAAAACTTCTGGGGTCAATAATTGTGTGATAGACTGAGAGGGTTTTATATTTTATAAATATTTATTTAAAAAGACCCTCCAGTGATGTGGGGAAAAACTAAAGTAATGCATC
>NW_005187438.1:2706263-2707939 GCF_000239375.1 Pundamilia nyererei | reverse complement strand
GGGGGGGGATGCATTTGTGGGTTTTGAATGTGGGTTGCACCAATTTAAAAACTTCAAAACTACTACTGACTTTTGTTTCTTCAGAACTAAATCTCATAAATGGCGCCAAAGAAGACATATTGGTAATTTGACAATTTAATAATTTAACAAACAGGAATGTTTGTGGCAGGGGCTCCATCAAGCTGAATGGAAGTGTGACAAATTGGTACAAACCGTACGGAGGGAAGAAAGCCATTTTTTCCTTAGACTCTGCAGACAAGGGAATCTGCCAGTAGCCCTTGGTTACTAACCTATCCAGGAGCTCGTTGGCCCAGGGCATGGGGTAGGCATCAAACCGTGACACTTTATTCACCTTGCGATAGTCTACACAGAACCGTATAGACCCAACTTTCTTTACTACAAGAACTATGGGGCTACGCCAGGCGCCGTGTGACTCTTCTATTACTCCCATTTTCAGCATTTCAGCCAATTCCCTCTGAACAATTTTCCTTTTATGTTCAGGTAGCCTGTAGGACCATGAATGCACCATCACGCCAGGCTGCATTACAAAATGGTGCTCGGCCAGGCAGGGAAGAGAACAGTGCTGTTGCAACGTGGCAACATCCACTCTCTGGGCCTGTGTGAGATGGCTGTTACAATGGAGGGAGGCAGGTATGGTGGAATTTGGCACCTCCGGCCCCAACTCATCTCTCTCCTTTACCAGACTCACCAGAGAAATGGTTTCAGCCTCCCTCCATGCTTTCAGGAGGTTGAGGTAATAAATCGGCAGGGGCCCTCCCCTGTCTGACCGTGCAGCCCCATAGTCGATGTCCTTCACTCCCCGTGTGCCACGAATGGCCCTTGCCACTTGGCAAGTAACTTGGAGCTAAAAGAAGGAAGTAATACAAGCACTGTGTCTCCCAGTGAAAATTGCCTAAGTCTAGCTCCTCTGTTATACAGGCATTGCTGAAGCTGCTGAAGCTGGAGCAAATTCTCCCGTGACAACCTTCCCAAAGTATGGAGTTTTGCTCTGAGGTCGGAACATACTGAATCTCATTTTTTGCGGGGCTCAGACCTTTCTCCCAGTTTTCTTTCATGAGGTCGAGCACCCCACGCGGCCTGCCGAATAACAGTTCAAAGGGAGAAAATCCTGTGGAGTCCTGGGGCACCTCTCAAACTGCAAATAACAGAGGTAATTCATACAGTTCTTTCAGTGTGCATAATATGAACAATGCGCCCTGGTCAGAAAGGGGTTGGTCATCAAGCACAACAAATTCAACAATTTTCCCCGTTATCAGCTTTGCTTTATTGCTTTCTGGAGGGAGTTTCTCGTGCCTCTGAATGTTTTCCAAAAGCATTTGTTGATACGGTACACTTTTCTTCTTAGCATTGGAGGCCTGGATAAATTCTGTGTACTCCTTGTTTTTTTTCTGTTTGTGGTGTTAAAGTTCCCAACACTGCTACCACCTCGCGAAACGCTTGCATTGCATAAGTTACATTCAGCAATCTTGCTTTTTTCTTCTTTCAGTCTGAAGTTAACTCCACACCGCTGACATGACCGCTGACAGATCTCAAACACGATAAGTGCTCCATCACGTGACACATACTGCGCTGACGTGCTAAGGTCATGACCTGGATTATACCATGTTGCAAATTTTGGCGCTTTTGTGATAAATTATGGATCAGGTTACTTTTTT
>NW_005187438.1:2704465-2706061 GCF_000239375.1 Pundamilia nyererei | reverse complement strand
ATTTTGTGAGGCCACATCGAAAAGGCTCGGATGAGCTTTCCAAAGTTCTACAAGTTGTGCCTCCATCGCTTGTGTCCAGATCACACGCTGCACTGCCGTGCTGCGCCGTCTTCTTCGCTGACATTTGTGTTTGCACGTGCGCAGTGTGAGAAACTGCGGTGACACCCTCACGACCAAGCGATTGATGATCGGGAGCTCATCGTGAGGTGTCAATGAGGCCAAAAATCGCACAGTGTCTGCCCAGCATAAGCCAAAGACTAGAAAAAATGGTGAAGCAAATCTTCCCTTTGGCTTCACCTGCACAAGTGCCAAGGTAGGTCTCCCCTGCAGAATTGGTTTTCCCTTCGTCGGGAGCAGCGCTGGGCTGTTTAAATCACGGACAAACAGTATCCCACATTCTTGATTTTTAGTTCACAAACACTTATTGTAATGACTAACTACTCCTGACATTTTGGAGATATACATACCATACTATACTTTATACAGTAAAGTTATACAAATAATATCAGGCTGATCCTGCCACGATTTGTTCCCGCTGTCTAAATCACGGACTAACAATATCTCACAGCTGTTTATGTTTTTAAACCCATTTTGCACAGAGAGGCATTTTTTGAAAAATGTATTGATAGCAATGTTGAATATTATTACACAGGGAAAAAAAACCAACTACACGTAAAATAATCACACCGTGACGCCTCTGCCTTTGTAAATTTAGGGACATTAACTGCGTGTGTATGTAATGTAAGCGTGTAAAACCTGCAGATGGTCAGATTAACAGTATTTCGTCTCTATCTGCCATTCTGCAATTCATCTCATGTAAACAATAACGTGGCGCACAGCGTGACGGATCGCTTGGAACCCTGGTGGAGTAGGTACTAAAAAATTACCTGTTACCAGCTACTATGATCTAGACCCTGAAAACCGTGGCGAGCCGACCCAAGTAGGTCCTAATGCAAAAGGGGCTAATATGTATCAAGAGTGAAAAGAGGGGCAGAAATGGAGAAACGAATCCAAAAGCAGCATAACTATAATAAGGGATGGCTCAGGGTCACCTAATCCAGCCCTAACTATGAGTTATATTTTAAAAAAGAAAGTTTTAAACCTTATTTTAAAAGTGAAAAGGGTGTCTGTCTCCTTAACACAGACTCTGTAGGCTGCTTCCATAGCAGACAAGACTAATAGCTGAGGGCTGTGCCTACTTTAGGAAACTGTCCACAAGTAAGCCCGCAACCTTAGAGCACAGCTTTGAATTCAACTCTGAATCATTCAGGACAATGTTTCTAGAAGAATACTATTTAGAATAGTATTTTTGCACTAACAATGTTATTCCCAAAGGGCTATTAACTGAACATTTGGCATATCTTAGCATAGTGTGCAGTGTGTTCTTAAAAAAAATGAGAGGAAATTAAACAAATGGAGGACACAAAATTTGCAGGCCTGGAAAAAAATATTCTCTAACAGATGGAAACTATCTGACAGTGATGTCCTTAAGAAATAGGAGGGAAAAACAGACCTGAGAAATGCAACTGGCCATTCACCTGACCCAACTGCTGTTTACTGAAACCTCATTACAGACGGGCGGCCGTGGCTCAGGGG
>NW_005187438.1:2691475-2704445 GCF_000239375.1 Pundamilia nyererei | reverse complement strand
GCTACAACTGTAGCTTGCCTCCACCAGTGTGTGAATGTGAGAGTGAATGAATAGTGGTATTGTAAAGCGCTTTGGGTGCCTTGAAAAGCGCTATATAAGTCCAATCCATTATAAATGGTCTCAGTGGAGGGAGAAAAGGCTGAAGTGTACCAAACTACACACGAACTGGACTGAAAATCAGTGGCAAGCTGTATGGTGTGTTACTAACCACACTGCCAATGCAGTAAAAGCACACCTGGATATAGGAACATACAATGCAATAGTCATGGTCTGGCCTCCCTACAGAGACCAGACCTAAACATGAGGGGAAAAGTGTCGGGACATCTTGACAGAGAACAAAAGGCAGCAAACTTTCAAACATGAGCTTTGAATGTCCTTCAAGGAACCTGGAGAACTGTCTGAAGACTACTTAAAGAAAAGTTTCCTAAGAATTCAGCTAGTGTTGAAAAATAAAGGTGATCAGAAAAAACATTATACATTTCTAATTAACTTGATGTTAAACTCTGTTTTTGTTCCCACATATACTCTATTTTCATTTGTTTGCATATTTTAACACATTGCCGCACCTAGTTCCCTGTTTTTTCTTTTTGGCAAAATATAAAGAAAGGAGGTTGGCTCAATACTTTTTCACAGCACTGTCGTTTTTAAATGTTTGAAATTTATAGTTCCACCTGCTACTCCATAATTTAAATGATTTCATTTAAGGCGCAATATGAAAGCTGAAGATCTATATAATCGTAATAGACATTTTTCACCATTTTCCAAAGGCTTACACGCCTGACACAATTTACTGATTTAACTGAGAAAATAAAATAATCAGCAGATTTATCCATAATGTTAATAAGTAACATTAACAAAATGAGCTCAGAGTAAAATGCTGCTTATACTGAATGAGTCAAAAGTAATATAGTGATGGATACTGAGTACTTTAAGCTCTCCAGTTTCTAAACTTTAATGTTGCATTTCCAAAGCAGGACTCTCACATGAAGTATTCAGATCTGTCCTTGACAAATATTCATAGATGTTGATGGCAAACCTGTCACAGTCCTCTCTCAGCATAACTTCCATCCCCACTTAGTTGAAAAGAGCCTCCCTCTGTCATTGCACTGACATCCCAGCCCTGCTGTGAAGGCTTATAAGTATTTGACCTGCTCCTTTGGACACCCGGTGTGCTCTTTTTGGAAAACAGAGGGTCATATGAGCCTCAACCTAGGAAAGTTAGGTCTTTCATTCCCAAACTATATCTATCCATCTATAGATAGAGATTAGTTATCTCTATATCGGATCTCTAATTCTAATCTCTATATCTAAAAGACGAGGAAAAAATATCTATCCATCTATAATTTTAGAAGAAAGATCTTGCATGTAATTTAGGCTTAAAGAAATGTTAATCTCTGCATACAGTGCAGACTTATTCTTCTTGTGTCAAAAAGGGAAAACCAATAAAAGAAGCTCTAAAACATACATGTGGGTGAACCATCTTAGAAGATTTATTGACGTTGCAATAATGAACTTCAGGCAGCTGAGGAGTTCCATCATGACTTCTAACCAAACCATGTCCAAGATACACCAAAGTTAAAATAAATAAATAAATGCATGAAGCTTGCTCAAATCACTTCTATAGCAAACAGCAGCTTTATCTGTCCCATGAAAGACTTACCTTAAGGCAAGGCTTTAAAAAAACTGGACACTATCCCTTCCCTTGCACTTTTGCGTTTGAGTTATATATAGCCATTTGACTTGGTTGTCAGTTAGCAGCAGATGTCTTAGTTTTTAACGCAGGGACAGACTAAGCAACAGACAGAGGAAGAAGGAAAAACTGTCCCAAGAAGAGGGTTAATGTTACATTTCTGACTGAAACAAATCCTCTTGTGTAAGGCTGAAGTTGCATCTCCCTTTGTAAGCTCCACTCATTCTGACACTGGCTTTAAAAAAAAAAAAAGGAAAAGAAAAACTGTTCTCACATTTTACTTCTGAACAGACTACACCTTTTGTACTGACAGACACTAAAATATTCTTACAGCTCTGAGTTACAAAGAGTTTTAATATGCATAACACTCATTATTTTCCAAAGAAGAGAGCCTGATGTGACAGACTATACTCCTGTCTTGAGATGATGCAAGTGTTACATTCTCCTTCCACTCCCTCTTGTGCCATGTTGTGATCCAGTTGGTTTCCCCTGACAACTGCAAGCACCGTCAAGAAAATCAGACTGGCGCATTGATTTATTCTTTTGAATCAGCCAAATCTATACCAAGAATAATGGGGGGCTGTGTCCTTATTGGGGTTATAACACTTCTAATTAAGAAAAAAATCTATATGTTAACAGTCAGATTCATAATTTTAACTAATGGCATTTTCAGAACACAGAAAAAGGTCATCATTTCAGGTCAGTGTTGCCCCAATAAAATCCACACCTGACAGTCTGCAAGAAACTTTTAATCAATGTCAGAAACGGTAATGAATATAAAATTGGCTGGCGCTCTATTGATTAAGACCAATTCCTCTTCAGCCCGGAGCTGATTCAAATATTCCATTTCATTAACTCTAGTGGTAAATTACTGTAGTTTCCTAGGTGCCGAAGTGAAGCTGTCATAATACAGCCTCTACAGTAATAGAAAGTCTTGATATTTTGTTCCCTGGAGCAGCTCTTGCAACATCAGCAGGATGTTGCATTGGAAGAGAGCCGGTGATGTGCAGAGAAGTCATGGCTCTGGTTTTAGGAAAAAAAAATCAAGCTCTTTGTGAAAACGAGGTGGCTTTAATGAGTGCTCTTTTATGCAGAGGACACTGTTATTTACTGCATATTATTGGCCCGAGGCCACACAAAATATCTTTGACCCTCACATCCTTTCATTTGAACACAGTCTCGCAGCAGTTTGGAATCATAATTTAATATATTAATTTGTGTTCCAGGGCACAGCTTTCGTCCTCTTTTATGTGTTCCAGATTTAAAAGGCATAAATGCCACATTTGACGTTTTGGTGAAGAAAAGGGGAGGAACTATTCAGTTACAGTTGGGGAAAATATGATTTGAGTTCAAATACAATAGTTGTCACCATTTTTAATTCAAAGCTGTGTTTTCTGGATTGTCATGTTGAGCCATCCCCTTAGTAGTCTTTTGCAGTGGCAAGACATTCTTTTGAAGTGCATTTTTTTTTCTAAGCCGCACTGTCTGTACATGAAAACATGGCCCTAATAAATTGTATTTTGCGACCATTTAATATTTTGTTATCAGACTAGGCTAACAGTCATGTCACATGAGCCACATGGGGATAGCTGCCAGATAAATGCCAACAGTGTGATCAGTGGGGTATAATAATGCTGAATGTTTTGATCTTGGCTGTAGCCAGTAACTAACACAGGTATATTACAGCCAACAGGCATGAGAGGAATTGAATGAGCGGTTATGCCTGCTAACAAGAATGGATCCCCCAATGAGGTTCAAAAGGGAATTCGTTTAGGTTTTATTATTGTCCTTTTTTAAAATTATTATTATTATTATTATTATTATTATTATTATTATTATTATTAAAAAGTGAAAACACAATGCACACAAATTCTGGCACTTCAAATGTAAATTGTGACTGAATTCAATAAGTCTGAAGTTACTGGATAGATTGTAAAAAAAAATATTTGATTTTGTTTTTCAAAAGAAAAAATAAGCAAATTAGTAATTGTTGGGCTGGCTCTCAAACTGTGTGTGTGTTTTCTCTTTGCCTACCAGGAACCTTCATATACGGAACATGCAGGGCCAGAGTACTTAGTTAGCTCATGGCCACAGCAAACTGCATTTTTATATCCAATACAAATAACAAACATTAACCATAGTGTTGCAATGACAAAAGCAATTTTATATGTCTTTGTCTTTTATGTTTTAGTTTGTGAGTGCTCCATATGCCAGGTGTGATGTCACCAAAGTCCAGTATCCACTGACAATTTTCAGGCATAACATTATGTGCACTGACAGCTAAAGTGAATAATATTAATTATCTCTTCATCATGGCACTTGTAAGTGGGTGGGCTATATTAGGGAGAACTTTTTGTCCTCAAGGTTCATGTGTTAGAAGCAAGAAAATGGATAAGTGTAAGGATTTAAGCAAGTTTGACAAGCGCCAAATTGTGAAGGATGACTGGTTCAGAGTATCTGCAAATATGCAGTTCTTGTGGGATGTTCCCAGTCTGCATTGGTCAGTATCTCACAAAAACTGTTCAAAGAGTTTATCATATTTAGATACATTAGAGTTTATCATCTTATGTATCTCAGAGCTAATTTATCTCAAATTGCTATTGATAGTTCTGATAGAAAACTGTCAGAGTAAACAGCATATCAGTTTGTTGCATATTGGGCTGCAGAGCAGCCAGGGTGCCCATGTTGAACCCTGGCTACTCCCAAAAGCACCAATAAAAGGACACATGACCAACAAAATTGTAACCAGGAGAAAGGGTGGTGCGCTCGGCAGAACGCATCATTCAATCAGAGCTCCCTGACCTGCTGTCCATCTACACCAAGCGGTGCAAGACCAAAGCTAGGAAGATTATGATAGACCTCTCCCATCCCAACAATGGACTCTTCTCACTGTTGAGGTCTGGGAAGCGCTTCTGCTCCCTTAAGGCCAAAACAGAGAGAATGAGGAGGAGCTTCTTCCCCCAGGCTATTCGGGCCCTGAACCAGGTGTAGGACTGGACGCTCCCAAACACATCACTATAAGACTGGACTCTCACACACATCACTACACGCACCACCACACATTTCCTATAATCCTATAATCCTATAATTCCTATAATTTATAATCCTTATCTTTATAATCTCTTCTGCTATTTGCACATTCTTTACTGTAAATTCCTAAGTTAATTTGTAAATTCTGTAGTAAACTGTAAATTGTAAATATTGTAAAACTTTCTCCTGTCATTTAATGGTCGGGCATTGTACAGCTACAAGCATTTCACCCCCATGTCATACTGTGTATGGTTGTGTGTGTGTGTGTGTGAGATAAATAAAATTTGAATTTGATTTGAATTTGAAATGGAAGATTGTGGTCTGATTTGATGAATCATGTTTTCTTTTATATTTCCTGGCTGGCTAGGTGTTTGCACATCGCTTACCTGGGGAACACTTGGCACCACGATGCACTATGAGAAAAAGGTAAGCCAACAGAGGCAGTGTGATGCTTTGGGCAATGTTCTGCTGGGAAACATTGGGTCTTGTTCCCATGTGGATGATACTTTGACTTGTACCAGCTTCCTTCAGACCACACATTGTTTCAGACCACATACATCCTGTGGCCTCTGTCAGCAGGAAAATGCAACCTGCCACAAAGCAAAAATGGTTCAAAAGTGGTTTGAGGAGTAAAAAGAGCATGAGGTACTGATTTGTCCTCCAGATTCCCCAGATATCAATCCAATTGAGCAACTCTGGGATGTGCTGGACAAACACATCAGATTTATGGAGGTCCTAACTTGTAACTTGGAGCACATAAAGGATCTATTGCTACCATCTTGGTGTCAGATACCAAGACATACCTTAAGGGTTGTATGGAGTCCACATCTTGACAGATCAGGACTGTGACCAAAATAATATTTGTTTTTGTGCCATTGGGACAGACATCTCAGTGTAGTCCTATTATTATTTTAGTATACTTTATTTTCCTGTTGTCCTTTTATCTATTGTCCCTTTTGTTTGCAATGGCTGAATCTGTAAAACAATTTGCTCAACTACAGTTGTTTTAAGTGTGCTATACAATTAAAATAGTTTAAATTAGAATTACCTTTCCATCTTAAGATGATAAACCAACTTCTCTCTTCTTCGCTTTCAAGTCAGAACAGCAACAAAGATAATTTTATTGGCGATAAAATAATTTAGACCTTTTCTTACACTCAGCGCTACCTCATTACTTGTTTGATTTTTATGAACCAAAGAGTTTTTAAACTTAAGGTTTATTCACTCATTTACATGAACATGTACAACAGTTATCATATACAATATATTCTTTGACAATGTTTTTATTGGTTAGGTTAGTAGGATAAGTTGTGGTGTTGACATTAAGAAGTTTTGAGTAAAAATCCCAAGGTGGAGCATATTAGTACTTTTGTTTCTTGTAGTTCTCTTCCCAACAAGCTCCTTCTTTCTACAAAAAAACCAGGAAGGAACTCAATTTGTTTGAGTTATTCAGAAACTTCTCCCTGTCCTTTTTTGCTATCATATTTGATGTTGCTACACTTGCATCTTGCTGACCACCTTGTAAAACACTCTGTACATGCAGTCTATGTTCTTTGTACTCTTTTTACAGAAGGGTCTAGTACGCTGATCCAGAGTTACAGGAGCCCCCTAAGGGTGCTGATTTACCCTGCAGGGGCCTTATTAGAGCTAAGACGTTTGGCTTTCAGGGATGTCAGAACTGGATGTCTTTTTCTAAGCTAGAAAAAAGGAGAGTACACATAGGCAGAGGTGAGTGATACTGCAAGGAGGCAATCCATTAATGTCTGTTCATGTTTTGGCTTGTCTGTAGAAGATGACCAACGTCAGCAAACTGCCAGATTCTATCCTGGACCTTCCTTTAGTGCTCCCTCGCACTCTGCAACCTTTTTCCTTTTGGGCTGCCACACTTGTTATGCAATCACTTCAATCTTGATTTCCCTGGGCCAAAAAAAATACTCTTGATGCAAGATGATAATATAGGGACACACATGCTTTATGATAAAAGATTCATCAGTCACACAACAAGAAACATATCAAGACTTATAATCTGATCATGAACAAAAAAAAAAGAACACTGCTGGAGAGATTATCTGGATGTAATACTCAGGATGGTAAATTAGGTCATCAAAGTGTTCATTAACAGTAATTATCTCATCACTGGCTGATTATGACATTACATTGTAGTTGTTTTGTTATCAAGGGGTTCACTAGAGCCTATTATCTGTCTTTGAGCCTGTTAATGCAACTAGTTTTGTTTAATTTTGATATCTTACCTCAAAATTATTTGAGAAGAGAGTCAGTCATCCAAATTATTTTTTTTAATTTTAACATAAATACCCAAACCTGTATTTATCATGTTGATGAGCAGACTTCTTCCAAAAAGTAGCTATTGCAGCATTGGTTATTTCCACACTTTGTATCACACAATATCAGCAGCATCTCTCCTCTTGAATCATTCCTCAAAGATAAATTTATTGTTTGGTATTATTGCAACTTACCTTGAACACATTTACATTTGAGTTTTACTCCAAACATTATCAGGCTTAAAGCTACAGTTAATTGTTTTTTTTTTGTTTGTTTTTTCCTAACACCAAACACTGATAGCAGTAGATTTATTCTCTTCCAGGTTCCTTAATTCAGACTAAAAAAAAAAAAAAGCCTGGAGCTGATGGATGTTGGTAGCAGGTTTCAAAAGTGTCTACTAATGTCTACTCTAAAACTTCCTCCTCAACATATCTCGAAAGAATTATGGATGATGTCCGAAAAGACCATGAAGGCACAATTATAATCGAAAGATGAACAATCACCTGACCTGCTTCTGGCAGATGTCACTGATTATCTTGCAGGCGAAGGGAAAGAACTTGCGTAACACATTGACAAAGCAGTGTCTATCAAGGGTGTGTGTGCAGGCAGGCGGAGATGAGGATCCAAATGCAGGACTCACAGACTGAATACAATTCAAAACCTCAGCTTTATTGCTGGCGAAGAAACAAAACATGAACTGAACCGAAACAATACCGACACCGAGAACCAAAACACACAGGCACAAACTGAGGGTACGACGCGACACTGAAACAAAACACAAGACAAGGAGCATATACCAGAAACCCAAGAAAACAGTTCAAAACAAAACTAGACCAGGGGCCGACCAGGAGGTCGACAGCACATGAACCAAGTCCAAAACAGTTCAGGGGGCTGGCCGTGTGGACAGCAGCGGCCATGCAGGTGAAGCAAATCAGGAGGCCGGCCACGCGGAAGGCGGCGACAGAGCAGGTCCGAGGCCGACTGCGAAGCTAGCGGCGGCAATGAACCCGTTCAGGAGGCTGCCCTCGACGATAATGATGTCCAGCTAGGGGCCTGGAGAGCGGTGGTACAAGCCGAGCTGGATCTAACGGCGGTGTAGCAACTGCGGGACCAGACAATGCGACCGTGTGGAAGCTGCAGGTGGTGCTGCTGCAGGAAACCGTGTGGGAGTTGCAGGTGGTGCTGCTGCAGGCGGTGGCTGAACAGGCTCACTAGAGCCGTCAGCGGACACAAGGATGTGCTGGCTGGGTCCTCCAGGACCCCCAGCTAACGAGGCGTGATGCTGGACGGGCTCCTCGGACCCACCAGCTGACAGGACGTGATGCTGGACGGGTTCTCCTGAACCCCCGGCTGAAACTGAAGATGACTGGACAGGCCCCCCAGACCCTCCAGGAGAGGGGGACGGCTGAAACAGTTCTCCTGAACTGCCAGCGGAGACTGACAGCGACGAAGGAGCCGTGAAGAGCTGGATTGGCTCACATGAGCTTCCAACCGGAGCTGCTGATGCATGGCCAGAAGGCGTTGAGGCCCCTGGCTGAGGGTGTAGATGAGTGGCTGACTGGATGAGTGACAACACTGGAGCCTCAATTGGTGACAAAGCTAATGACTGTGCTACTGACTGAGCTATGGACTGCAATAAAGGTTGTAGTGATTGTGGAGGAGGTATAGACTGAGCTAGCAGCAACTGAACAGGGGACTGAGCTAGCGGTGACACAGAAGGCTGAACAGAGGGCGACTGAAGTTGAGGTGAAAATGGTGGTAGAGTAGATGACTGAGCTACAGGCCTGGTGGCTAACTGGGCTATAGGCCTAGCTGAAGGCAATAATGATGGCTGTAAAGCAGGTTGTGGAGTGGAAGACTGAGCTAATGGCTGTGGGGCAGCTAACTGAGATGAGGCTCGAGGTGGAAGTGAAGCAGTTTTTTGTTTTACTGTACTTAAGCTGTACTTAAGCTGTACTTAAGCTGCGAGAAACTGCCTCTGTCTGCCGATCAACGGACCTGACCCTAACCCTTTAATAAACGCTAAGCAGAATTGATATTGTCCTTGCAACATTGGAATTTCATAAATGCACGAATGGCTTGGCGCGCCAAAGAATAACGTCAGAACAATGTGACTGCTCACTTGCAATGCTGATCCTGGAACAACATTTACTATGTTGATCTGGGAACACCAACACAACATTATCAGATTGTGCTTATATACACAGGGGAGTAGTCAGGGAATGGAAAACAGGAGGGAGACACAGCTGGGAGAGATTAGGGCTAACGATACAGGGGAGAAGTAAAACTGAACACGCTGACATCACACATGAACATGAACCTTCAAAGTAAAACAGGTTGTATTTGCTTTTTTGTATGAGTTTGAAGCGTTGATAAAGATCTCCTTAGGTCTGGGTGTAGCTTTACTACAGTCACATGTGCATTGTTTCACTGTATGTATTTCAGCAACTTCAAAATAACCAGGCTTTTTTTTATGTTAGCTGGTTTGAGAAAATCTAAAACCCAACTCAAATCAGATTACACCAGCCTTCCACTTGAGTGTTTGTTCTTCATTTTATTTGTTGTTTCCATTATATAACAAGTAAAATGGAAAAAGACAATAATGACTGACGAAAATCATTACTGTCAGGGTCCTGGGTCTCCTGACCCAGCACGTTTAGTTCTTTGTGATTTTTGTATTATTGTACTTGTGTGAGTTACTCTATGGTTTCTAGTTTCGATCCCTTGCCCTTCATGTTTCTTTGTGTCCCCTCTGTTCTGCATGTTTGAGTTTCCCTCTGTGTCTTTCGGTTCTTAGAGTCCTCTGCCTTGTGGTTTATGTCTCTGTGTTTCCTAGTTGCTGTCTCCACCGTGTCAAGTTCGCGTCTGTGTAATACTTCCTGTTTTACTTTGATGGTTCGTGTCTTATGTGGATGCGTCCTGCTTTGCTTGTCTCGTCAGTCCTGATTTCTCCCAGCTGTGCCCTCATTCTGTGTCTCATTCCCCTCGTTACTTCGCAGTGTATTTAAACCCTGTGTTTCTCTGAGTCAGTGTTGTGTTGTCCCTCATGCTGTGTGGATCGCCCTGTGGCTCACTGTGAGTTTAGTTTATGCGTTTCCAGTTTGGTTTGGTTTGGTTTGGTTTGGTTTGCGTATGACTCTCTCTCCTGCCAGCAAATAAAGCTGAGTTCTTTGTGTTTAAACCTCATGCCTGAGTGCCTGCATTTTGGGTCCAACTCCTGCCTGCCGCACAGCGATTCATGACAATTATGGCTTCCTTGACACCACAACAGGTAGCTCTATATGTTTGATGTGGGGGAGTTTTACATCCTGATGCAACCCTTAACAGGACTGGTGTCTCTAGTCATACCAGTGACTTTAAATTCAACGCAAATCATGTAAACCGTTATCCTGTGAAGCCATAGTCGGTGCCACTGTTTAATGGCGGCATGACTTTCAGATTTCTATGGTATTTATTTCATTCACCTCTGCCACTACACCATCCATAGCCTCATGACAGAGCTATGGAGATCATTTTAGTTTTTGGCTAAGTCAAAGTGAAACTAATTAATTTTTTTTTTGAATAATAAACTGCAAAGAGACTGATCAATTTCAATCTGTTTTCTGATTAGCCTTAATCCCTGTGTAAACTATACTTGGTAACTAGGACCAGGCATAAAACATATTTCTACATTTTTTTTGTATCACTATCTAAATTTGTGCAAATATTCATAGCAATGAGTCGCACAATTTACAATGCTGTAACATATGGCTCAAGGGGTTGCATGTATAAAATGTATTCCTTTAGGGGCAATTCTTTCAAATATGCTGCTTACAGCCAATTTTCAACTGAAGCTCTGAATATAATCAGCAGTTATGTCTTCAGGCATAAATGACTATGCTGATCCAGGCAAATAGAGCAAAACCTTTGTGAAACTAAAAACCCTTATTTCAAAAATACATCTTTCTTTATAGTAAATCCTCTGTTTTGCCAATAGCAATAAGATAAACAAGTTGCGTCTTCAAGAAAAACATGTTTTCCTGTATTTTGAAATCAAAATACAACAATAATCCCAAATTAAAACTTGCATTACAATAGACACCAGACATATTTGGTTATATTTGAATAACAACTTGCATTCTTCTTTCGGATCCTGATGCTTGCAACATAATAACGAAATAAACAAATTTTAAGAACTGTGCAATTGCATCAGCCTCTTATGCTTGGTACTGAATAGGCTGGGAATGAGTTGCACTGGCCACACAAAAAGCAAAGAAGTTGTCCAATGATTGTGTTTGAAGGTCAGTACAAAACCTCTTTGAATATTATCATCATGGTCACCGTTCCAGTTAATTAGTTAATAAATGCTTAATTTCAAACCAGCTTCTATTCAGTTCTCAGCTCTGCAAAATACGCACTCACCTATTTCCCCTTTTCCTCACAACACATCACACACCCCTTTTATTTGTAGCCTCAAATCCCCTGTGAGATTTGCCAAACATTGCTGTCTGCTCCATCTTTTTAATCCACAGTAATGAAATATTGTGCTCTATGACAAAGAAAGGAGAAAGCGGTAAAAGGCCTGCCATTGATTAGACTACAGTCACTGTCTGTGCCATCTCTGCTGCATGTTCAATAACAATGGAGCATTTCAAATGTGATCCCAAGGTCATTTGAATGGCTCTATAACTTCAAAGTCTGTCTCATGTTTGATTTGGTGTGAGGTTACAAACAGGGTTCTATATGATCCAGATGGGCTTTCATTTCTAATCTGATCAGTGCTATCTGAAATATTTAAAAGCACGTTCAAAAGGTCTCTCCATCTTTGTTCTCTGAATCCTTCACCAAAGGTGTCCTTTTCATTCGAAGTACAATAGTATACTAGCTGTGTCCTCAAATAATATCTACCTCACACACTAAAAACTGTAACTGAGGCAGGTTTGCCAAGTTCATTCAACTGTTTTCATTTGTAGTTTTACATGTTTGCATTTGTTGACATTTCAACTGAGGATGTGGATTTGTCTACCCATGTTTTTCATTCTAGGAGGCACCATGTTAGCCTACACATCACCGTAAAGCCCATTAGCTGGGTGTGCTTCAATATATTCTAACTTCTTTGCACAGTTTGCTCTAGTGGTTGGAGTATTATGTATTTTTTTTGATAATACAAAGTTTTGTGCAAGACTGAAGTTAATGAAACTTCATAAATGCAATGTTTACTTCATAATCCATCTATTTTTTTTTCAATAAATTAAAACCTTTTTTTTATACAGCACTGATTCACAGAACCAGAAAAACACAGGAAGGAACCTCGAGCAAAACCAGGTTCAGGGAAGGCGGCCATCTGCTTTGAGCAGCTGGGGTAAAAAAAGAGAGACTGAGAGAAAAGGACATGAAGAGACCACAAACTATAAGCAATGTGCACTGCAATTTGGCAGGACTGTCACAGCAGATCAGGAACATGCTGCATCAGAGTAAGAGATACCTGTATCTTATGGCGTTATTTTAGTGCTCAGAATAGAAGCACTAAAATAACGCCATATTATCTCTCTGTATCCCATTTATTGAATGTTTAAAACTGGCATAAAAAATGTGACCTCATTTTTAAATATGTGATTCAAATAAAAAAACAAACAAACAATTGAAATACAGATCTTACATTTTAATAAACCAGTTGACTTTGACGTTTTTTCCTATTGCTTAGTCTTCCATTGAACATTTTGAAGTCCTCATTGGTAGGCGGGTTATTGTGTCCCTTCCGATGCTCAGACCAAACTGGTTTCCGTAATCCTTCACAGTCCACTAGTCCTATGAAGTTCATCTTCACATGTAGCAAAACCAAAGGATCATCTCTACAGCTGAACAATAAAGCCAACATAAGTTTCTCTAAGTGCCCCTTGAGGCAATGCTCCAAATGGTAGTCAATCCCCATACACTTCCATATTAAAATACCCAACTTTACAGCATAAAAAAATAAATAAATATATA
>NW_005187438.1:2678305-2689378 GCF_000239375.1 Pundamilia nyererei | reverse complement strand
TCTCTCCTCCTTCACAACAACTCTGTGAATTTATGATTGATTGACAAGTTTCCTGACAGAGCCAGCTGTCGTGCCTGCCAGGCACATATACACATATTATGTGTACACTAACAGATAATTGCCACGGTGGGAATAAAACAAATGGTTTGTGAGTACATTCTGTACATCGCTGACTAGATTCTTAATGTATATTAATAGAAGGGTATTTATTAGACTGAATACATAAGACTCCTTTCAGGTCAACAGCCTTGGAGAGATATCAGCCTGTGGTAACAACATCACTCCTATGCTGTACAGACAATACACAAACAGGTCCCACTTAAAGCAGCTGCTTTCATTTAATTAACTTTATATATATATATAATTTTTTTTTCTTCTTCATATGTCAATGTTATATGCTGTGTGGACTTTTTGTCAGAAAGAGAAAATCATTTCACGGTTTTATATTAATAAGAAGAAATATTTACCAAAGGGATAGCATCTGTAAATTATTTTCCCTACCTGGTTCATATTTTAAGCTGGCTTAATTTTTACCCTGGTTTTTAGTGTCCCACATTAAGTGACTCTGTCCTCCAGTTTGATAAAAAATTTGTAAAGGCATATATACACGTTGTGTTTTTTAACACTAATAATTTCATCGCAAGCCACACTGGCCAACATAGATCTAAAAAACCTGAGTAAGACATTACATTTGTAAACTGTACAAAGCTGCATTCCTAGTGATTGGTTAGTGGGTATAAGTTATAGCAGTTTGGCAACAGCAACAACCAACTCTGTCTTTCTCACCATCTCATTAAATTATATAGGACAACTTTTTCCTATGATGAAACATTTCAACCCTGATAAGCTGGAAAGAGGTGTCAGTGATTCATTAAATAAGTTAGAAAATGATGTGAGTCACATAAAATGGCCTTTAAAGCAAAGAGATCTGTGATAAGAGAATGTCTAAGAGATTTTGTTTTTTGTTATGCAGCATGCTATACCACCATAAACAAAATTTCAAATGAGGGATTAAACGTTACAAGGATGTTGTTCAATCCTTTCACTGAACTTGCAGAGACCAGAACTAGTTCCAAGCAGCAGTGAAGCTCCTGTGACAGTGCATGGTGGCCCAACCCCTTATCTAGGCACTTTGTCAGTTTTTCTTCTGGGAATGGGGACCCGTCACCTTCCCCTCTAAATGTCAGTGAGTCTGTTTGGCATTTTTGAGAAAGAAATATGAGGATCTTTGAAGTGAAGGACAAATATATCCTATTTTCAAAGAGATAATTCAGGTTAATTACAGTTTAATGAAGCCAGTGTGTACTAATCATATAGACCTTGCCACTGGCTGTAATTTAATTTTGTATGCACAAACAGCTACATAATCTATAGTTTCTTCAGTGCGTTCATTCAATATGTCCTGGAGGTTAGATATGAAAACTTTCCCCCAAAGAGCTGTGTTTGCGATTGTGGCTCTTGTATAATACATGACTATTAATGGATTCAGCTCCTGGATGAGCACTCGGCGTAAAATTTGAAGAGGAATTCAGTCTGCATTAGTTGCTTAGTGAAGAGGTTTGCGTTATATATAGTTGTGTAAAGTATGTGTGTCTTAAGTAAGTAAAATTTTATCTATATAGCATCTTTTTTTAAATGAATACCGTAGAGTGCATCACAACAGAACACGAAGTTAAAAAAAATAAAGCGTAAAAAATCATGTTTTAAAAATCTCTTGTTGGTTGCTTTTTCAAACGTAACAGATGTCAGCCTTGGGGGGAGAGAGTCTGGGGGCCACTGTGGCAAAAGCTCTGTCTCCTTTAGTTCTCAGCCTTATATGTTGCATGGCCAGAAGTCCCTAATCACAAGACCTCAGGAACCTGATGGGGATGTATGGATGTAAAAGTTCACTGTTGTACACCAGTGCTTGCCCATGCAAAGCTTTAAAAGTCAAAGCTAGAATTTTAAAGTGGGCTCTGAAGTTGATGGGGAGTCAGTGCAACTGAATTAGGGAAGCTGTGACATAAGAGTACTTAATTAGAATCCTCCCCATTGCATTCTTAACAACTTGAAGACATCCCAAGGGGATTTTGTTAAGATAAGTGAAAAAAGAATATTAAAAATCCAGACAAGAGGAAATCGATGTAACAACAACTATTTCTAATTCAGAGTGTATTACTAGGAGAAGAGTGAATCAAAATTTTAACAAGATCATCTTAGGTCTGAGGCAGAAGTTACCCCGACATTCCTGATAGAAGATTTTAGCATATGTTGAAAGGGGACCAAGACTTTCCATCACCTTAGGCACCAGTCTGTCAGGGGCACAAACAAGGATCTCTGTTTTCTCTTCATTATACCTGAAAGTCTCAACGGGGCCCGCAGGCCGGTACGAGATGTGGACCCAAACGCAGAACCAGACACAGACAGTCAAACTTCAAAGCCAACAAAATTTTATTGGCGGAATCACTGAAGTATTTACAACTAATAAAAAGCCACAGGGAATTGTCAGATGCACAGGGGAAGGGGAAGCATGTGATACACGGAGCTCTGGAACAGAGGGAGATGAGTGTTAAAAGATGCACTGGGAGCTGGTGACAGGAACAAATCTTAACAGTCTGAGCAGATGTGACTTACTTTTACAGACGAGAGGTAGTCAGCAGTAAAAGCTTAATCCTGCAGCAACAATGACAACTTTTTGCTTTTATAAAGTTCTGGTTCTGAACTTTGTAAATGTGAACATCTGTGTACGTAGATGTTGGCAGATTTGCACTTTTTATCTCTTTTCTTGTTTTTATAGATAGCCTGCTATCAGTTTGAGACTGAATGGGGCCTTGTTACCAACTACATGCAATCTGTTTTTGATATAGCTGACTACATTCAGCAGCTGACTGTCTTGTTGCTGTTTTATTACTGGCCTGATGCATGAAAGTCAGTTTGAAGATGGAAACTGACTGCAAGTGGTCAAACACCTGATCTTCAAAGCAACCGTTTTAAAGGCAATAAGACTATAATTTCGAGCATGATTTGTGGGGAGTCAGTGCAACTGAATTAGCAAAGCTAGGAGCAGACCAGCTCCTACAGATTACACGGCCTTAAATTATTGGCTGTGCTTTAAAAGGGTTTAAACTTTTCCTGGCTGATCAAATTAATTTAGTTAACTAGATTATGTTTAGTTAACTCGTTATAATACACCCCTTTAATTTTGGACATTAAAGGTACCAATTAGTTATCAGTCTGTAGGGGTACTTAATTGTTCAGACATGTTTTCTTTTAATTTTGAGTATTTGAAAAGGAAGAAGAAATAAACTGTACTGACTGCTTTCACTCGTAAAATCCTAAGGTGAAGAAATATGTTGAATGCTTAGCCCCAGTTTGCCCCTGAAAATGTTGTTTATGAAGGTATTACTGCTATGGAAGTATTTTCATGGCAGCATGGAATTTTTTTTCGTTCCTACTCTTTCAAATGGCTTATTTTGTACGTTTCTAGACACAAGGGGGATCTTCTTTTGTTTGTTTGTTTTCTTTTGAATCCGTCCCATTTCTACTGTCAATCCATCCATCTCTTTCAGCTTTTATCATTATCTCTTTGCATATCTATTTCTTTCTCCTTTTGTACTGAATAAACCGCTGAAAGAATGAGAAGGTTTGAGTAAGACCTTGTGTGAAATGCAGAGAATCCTGAGAATCAAGTATCCTCAGTCCCTGAGGGAGGCTGCAGGTGACAGCCGCAGGACTGATAGGACAGATGTGAAAGAGGTCAGTGAGAGATAAAAGAAGAGTTCAGTTTTAAATTCCATATGTGTTGTGAAACCTGACAAAACACAAGACAATACAACAAAGCAAAGGTGGAGGTTGAATTATTAAAATCATCCAAAATTTAGTGAAGACGTTTTATGAATAATTGTTTGACAGCATCTTATCTCACCGCCTTTTATGCTATTTATTTATTTAATTTATTTATTCATTTATTTTTGTTCTACTTGCTTTAATTGAGAAGGATTCTAATGCAGAAGCTTTTAAATCTGGCGGAGGACCTTTGGAATTTTTGTTGTTGTTGTTGTTTTTTGCTTTTGGTGTTTTTGGTTTTTTGGTGTATGCATAACTGGGAGGCTTTCATTCAAATAAATAAGGCACCACTGTGTACCCCAGTATTGAATTCTCTTTAATCGAAGCCATGATCTCTGCAATTAATAACCCAGACAGCACGTAACCCTCTTGTAAACTGTGATTTTGCATTTTAATTTCTCTTTTAGGTTGCTGGTACACCTGTTTCAATTGTTTCAATTGTTAACACCTCATTAGCTCAGTTATTAGTAGTTATCACTCTTATAGTTAATAGTGCCCTCCCACTCTTTTTAAAAATATTTTATCACCTTTATTAATGTTGATGATGCTGTGTTATGCAAATGACACATGGGATTTTGAGAAAATGAACATTAGGAGACTGATCATCTTTATAAACTGATATGAAGACTAAAGGGAAAAGAGTTCTGGAATCTTCTTCTAGAAGTTCTTTTGCTCCCCATTGTTAGTTCAAGTACTAACTAGTTAAATTTTAGCAGACTTTGGTTAAAACAACACAAAGTTTTACCTGTATGTTAGGCAAGGCAAGGCAAGTTTATTTGTATAGCACAATTCAACAACAAGGTGATTCAAAGTGCTTTACAGAGACATTAGAAACAAGAACAAATAAAAAGCATGATTTAAAATTGATTAAAACAAGCAAATAAACTAACTAACTAATTAACAAACAAACAAACAAACAAACAACAGTATATAAAATCAAAACGGATAAAATCAGAACAGTAGATAAAATCAGTAGTTAAATGTTAGTGTCAAAACATTGGCTATTGTCTAACAATGAACAGCTTTTTAATTAGCTTTTCAAAATGTGTCTCCAATTACAGTTGGCAAATGGAATGGCATGCTTTGGTTGGAATATTTATTTACACATTATCAAAAAGTCTACCAGCTGTACTAGAAGCCACAAAACATTGGACATGGCATCAGATGATTACTGATGGGTACTTAGCTTGGGAGGCTGGATGTGGTACATGACACACTGTAGCCATAGGCTATGAACTTATCCATCCACAAGCATATTATATCAATTGCACACTGGGCGGTGCCTTATCCATGCACTCATTCAAAAAAGTACTACAGTTAGCTCATTAACATGAAAGTACATGTTGTCTTTATTTTCCTTTCTATTGTGTACAAACATCACAGTTGACTTGCTTTTTTCAGCGAAGCCACTTTGAAATGCAGGGGGTAAAAAGATGCCGAAGGTGACTCCCTGCTGGCCTCTTTAATATAATAAAATGGAAGCCAATGTGTTAATATTGTCTGTTTAAAAAGGCCATTGCAATTCCTCATAGAGAATAGCATCACATGATTTGAAATGGTGACCATTCTTCTTATGGTTTAGCCACGCTGTAGGTAAAGGTCCTCTTTAAGGTATCTCTTTGATTGGCAGTTAATCTTCGCCTTTTGCAGAGCTGCGTAATCATATGCAAATTAGGGGGAAACACTGTCAGTTGAACTCATAGGAAGATTGATGATGATTTACAAGATTGGAGTTGGCTGTTAATATCCCCCAGACCTGATACTGTGGCAATTCAATTTCATAGTAAATCAACTAGTAAGTATATAACTTTTAATAGTCTTCAAGTGACTGACTATTAAATTCATATCAAGACTACGCTTAAAATTGCAGCAGTTTTGAAAATGTACCTAAGGCAATGTTAGCATAATTGCTGGCATATGCTCTAAAGACCAGGAATAGGCTGACTTTCCCCTTTCATTCATGGTGTCAAGTTCATACAAATGCTTGTTGCAATAGAAATCCCACAAACAGATAAATCTATAGGAGCTATTCCTCATCCATTATTTATGGTCTTTCTATAGGTGTCAGACCAAAGGCCAGCCCATACATATTTAAGTTTCCATCTACTTGATCTGTCAGACTCTTGATGCATGACTGGAGACAAACACCCCACCCCCCTTGCTTGTTGTATTTTTTTTTTCTTTTCAGCTGAAAACCTTTGAATCTATTAAGCTATCATCAGAAAGTTGAAGCATACTTAATGGGTACTGTCTGGCTGTAAAGTTGATAACCTTGAGATCTTAAAAAGGAAATGAAAGGGTTATGAAAAGACACAATATTGACCCAGACTGTTCAGTTCAGCATTTTTCCCCCAGTTCAGAAACATGTTAGTCTTTGTACCACTTTTAGTTTCCATATTAGAGTTCTGAACACACTGCATTTTACTGTGGTGATTGATTTTTAAGATTGAGGAGCCTCAGCACTGGCTGGTGGAAAGTAGGGCAGGTCACCACGGGCAGTAAACATAAGTTAGAAGTGGAGTGTGTAGGGGTTTCAGCGACAATAGACACCTGAAGATTTAAACCTATAAGGACTAGCAAACCACACCAGCATACAGTGATTGCCTTGGTTTTGACAGGCAGAAAAACGAACATATGGGATGAGTTAAAGCCAACATGATTGATGGCACACTAAATAACAGGTAGATTATAGTCATTGCTAAGCAACATTTCAAATACCAAGAAACCAGTAACTGTGGCATATGATTGTATAGAACAGGAATAGACATCTAAATAATTATGGCTTCTCTTGCTCCAATGGCTTCAATTTGAACAGAAATAACACAGAAAAAGCCAAACGTATAAAGTTAAGTGAGACAGTGAATGTGTGGAACGTGCGGACTTTTGAATCATACACTCAATAGTAAGATGAAACTGAAAAAATCTTCACTCAAACAAAACTTCAGCCAAGCTGAATGAGTTGACCTATAAAATAAATCGCAGAGCATAGAGCGATATTTTTCTGTACGCCTCCCCGCAGAGTTATGTAGATTTTTCGTGTTAAAAGTGGAAACAGCAGACTTCAATAATTTTAGGGGTGACGCAGCTCCCTGCAAAGTAAATGGAGAGGCAAGCCAGCATGGGTAGAAACGAAGTTAATGTTTCTACTTTAGTTGAAACTTCATGTCTCCCCGGGCTAAACAACTCAACTTCATTAACATGCTGACAGAAAAGTAAAAAATGAGAGAGAACTGAAAGAAAGCACAAAATAAACACAAACAGCACAAAATGCAGAGCAGTCTGCCAGCTTGTTTATAACCAAGTCAAATTGTGGCATTACCACGTTCCCAATGCGTGCTTTAGGCTTAAGCAACATAAGATAACAAGTTACTTTTTAGTTTAGCTATTTGCCAGAGTATCTATTATTTGTCCCTGCCTCTGCTAAATTATTATTATATTATTACAGTGAAAACTACCATTAACTAAATAAAAGAACCTAATTTAAAGCATGCACTTATCTGACAATGAAATTCACCACAAAGACGACTTTACTTTACATTACTTTATTGATTTATATAGACAGGATAAAAACCACAAAGTGTTTCACAACAATATAAAACAGATAACACAATACAGGACAATCAAATATACAACACAAATCTAGTTAAAAGCTAGTCTAAAGGAAAACGTCTTAAGATGATGTTTAAAAGAATAAAAACAATCCAGGCAATGTAAAGATGGAGGGAGAGAATTCTGGCAGCCACCGCTCTAAAAGATCTATCACCTCTGGTTTTAAAACGTGTGCTCAGGCTGCGAGAGGGAGTGTGAGGTTCTAAAAAATCAGAAATATAGACAGGAGCGTCACGATTCAAAGATGTAAAAGTCAGTACTAAGATTTTAAAATGAATTCTAAAATGTAGTTTTACACAGTTTTATAAAGTGTAAAACTGGTGTAATGTGCTCTCTTTTTCGTGTCTTTGTTAAAAGCCTTGCCGCAGCATTCTGGACTGACTGGAGACAATGAAGATTCTTTTTGCTCAAACAAAGAAAAAGACTGTTAATCTAAACGGGAAGAAATAAAAGCATGAATAATCATTTCTAACTCAGATTTAGACAACAAAGTTCGCAGTTTGGAGATATTTCTTAGTTGAAAAAGGTTGTGCAGTTTCTTCTTTCAACTTGTCAATTTGCAGCTATGCACCAGGGCTGCTGTCTAAGACATTCTGTTGTTATGAAGGGCATCTCTAAAGGCATTTATGCACATAGTTGGCTTTGGCATATGGTGGAGCTGCTATAATGAGCCGATAGAGAGGAGATTAGCCATAATTTGACCATCATTCACTAAATATTTATTGGGTTTTATTGACTGGATTTTGCTCTGTTGGAAATTGACATTAATTAATAATAAAGTTACATGGCACAGCTCATCTAACAGAGAACATGGAGGAGGGATTTAAACTGTACTGTTATGTTTGATTGGATAACCTGTGTTTGAAGAGGGAAATGTGAGATGAAGTGTTCTTGCCCTTTAAGGATTCGAAAGTTTCTGCAGGTTCCTCTCTTGACTGGTTGAGCCATATGGGGTGGCCTTGACATTACAGCTACTGATTGGTCCTCATCACCATCTAGTCATTTCAAAAGCCCTGGCTTCAGCAGTTGCTACCGAGTGAGCAACTGACAGCAGCAGCATTTGTAGATCCTGTCCTCAGTCTCCAAATTTTTACCAGTTCTTTATGTGTGCTTTCCTCAGCGTAACCTTGATTTTATAAAGTGTTATAAATAGCACAATCCACCCACTGTGTAAATATCTCTGAAGCAGGAGGGGCGAATTTCCTATTTATTTTTGTACATTTTTGTCTTGTGTTTTGTTGAGGTAGGGAGTTAGGGATAGCACTGGTATTTTGTTTGCTTTTGTTTCACATATGGTTTAGGTTGCACTTTCTCCTGAAAATTTTTTCTTTGTTTTTTACTTTAGTCGTGCCTCATCTCAGAAAACGTTTAAAAAACGTCTGTGATGTACTACATCACCACCACACCACCCTGCTAATGCTGACTTTCTTTGTTATCACTTGGCATCCATTGTTGCTCTGGCTGGTTCGTTAGGTCATGAGTCCCAAAGGAAACCTTGTGAATATCTTTAAGATGCCACCAGCTTTGATAAATCTGGCACACTGTGTTGAAAACTTGATGAATCCACACAATTAACACCTCTTAAAAATAAATAATTACATTTTGGGAGTAGTGATTTTATAGTGACATGATTACTAATTGTATGTTTAATATCTCTTGAAGATTCCAGTGTCATGAAGAAACAAAGATAATCTAAGAGATGATATAACACAAAAAAATAGACAAAAGATTAAATGAAAAGGAATGGAAAACTGACAGCATAAAGAACAAACAAGCAGTTCAAAATCTGTAATAAGCCCTCATGCCTTTTAGTCTGGGCCTCAGCTTTGGATGTTAGGTGGGGGTTTTTTCTCCCTACTGAGTAATACACAGCTTTAATTTGTTAAAGTGCCCAGTCATGTCATCATCCCACGAATCTGGACTACTTACTTTGATGTCTGAAGTCTGTTTTTAATTTCACTCTTGACTTTTTATTTTTTTTCCTTTCAGCCTGTCAGTTGAAAAGGTTGACCCACGAGTGGCCTAATTATCAGCTCGCTGTGATTTGGAGCATCCAGTCAACAATTCTACGTTTGGCAAGAAGCTCCTCAAAAATTGAATCTGTCTGTCCAATTTATTTTGTCTGCTGTTCAGTTTCTGAGGGGCTATAACAGAAAGGTCATCAAACCCTCTAATGTGGGTTTACAAAAACACTGTGATTGTTTAAATGATGAAGTACCAACACGATGGGGCATTTCTGGCTTCACTGCTCCCCGTGTCACTTACTTTGCATCAATAGAGCCTCAACAGAAGCGGTTTGATTGCTTAACATAAAGGCAGCAGCTGACTTAAAAGACATTTTCCTGTAATTTCATTCTGTCATCATATTATGTTAGTTCAATTAAAATCCACACGTGTGTTAAAATATATTTCCTTTGCTGTTTGTGACAAACAATTACCAAAATCCTTTGAATAAGAACAAAGTAAAAGCTTTAAAGGGACATGCTAATTGCATTGTCTGAGGCTGTTCAGTGATACTCCCTGTCGAAGTCAACATTTCTCCACAAAGCTGCAGAAAACAACTCTCTACATATCCTTTCTTTATGGATGAATGAACTGAGAAAGAAAGTGGATAACAAAGAAGTATTTCTTCCTCAGTGATGTCCTTAAGCTGAAGTTTGCATTTTCTTATAGAAGTACCCACACACTGACTTAATGGACTGCTATAATGGATGTTCATTATCCCCAGAGGATAAATCTTTTGAACTTTTTATCCCCTCTCTTTTTATCTGATACAATCAGAAAGTTAACATTTTGATTCTGCTGTTAACTACTGGGTTCAAGGGCTTTCACATTTCCTTGACAACTATGTTTTCTATCACGACAGTGATATACCATTTGTTCTATTTATAGCACTATTCAGTAAGTCCATATGTGTCCACTTGTGAGATATACAGCAAGTCTTGTACTCTTACACCATCCTCCTCTCAGATCTAAATTTATTACTTATTATTAACATGACTCATAAAGACGGTGGGGTTTATCAAAAACATTAAAAGATTACATTTACTCAGATAGTCATGTCATTAGGTACACCTTGCTTATAGCAGATTGGACCCATTTTACTTTCAGAGCCGTCTCATGGATTCCTGAGAGATTTTGCTCCATATTGACACTATAACATTTGATGATGATAGATTTGATAGCTTTATAACATGGCATGCTATCTCTCTGAAAGCAGCGTTCAGAAGAAGGGTACACTGTCGTTATTATCAGCCATGTTTAAATGATCATCATTTGGTACTAAGAGCCCCAAAGTATACAAAGAAAATATCCTCAACATCATCACACCACCAAAACAAGCCTGAACTGCTCTATCATACTTTGAACAGCTTTCATGTTGTTTGTACCGAATTCTTACCCTACCATCCAAACGGCGCAGCAGATATTGAGATACATCAGCCCAATGTTGGACCTTTGTTACGGATCGGTGAAGAATGCTTATAAATCCCTCCCGCTTCCTCCTCTGGGATCTTCTGACCATAACTGTGTGCATCTTCTGCCCATCTACAAAACTGTCTTAAAACGAGAGAAGACAAAGACTAAGGATGTTGACATATGGTCAGAAGAATCTGTGCTTACCTTGCAGGAATGTTTTAA
>NW_005187438.1:2674375-2676460 GCF_000239375.1 Pundamilia nyererei | reverse complement strand
TGTTTTTAAAGGGATGCCAAATGCTGTCATTTTTCTGTAAAGCAAATTTACCTTGCCTTTGGGTATAAATAAAGTTACCTTGACCTTGACCTTGATGTTTTTCCAGTCTTACTGCTGTCCAACTTTGGTGACCCTGTGAAAAGTGCAGCTTCAGTTTTCTGTTCTTAGCTGAGAGGATTGGCACCCAGTATGGTCTTCTGCTGCTGTAGACCATTAAACCCTAGGTTTGACATAATTCATAATCTTGTCCTTGGTTGTAACAAGCAGTTATCGCTGTAAACTTCCTATCACCTCTAAAACCTAAACATGGTTGTTTTGGAAAATCCAGTAGATCAGCAGTTTCTGAATAAATCAAACCAATCCATCTGGTACTAGCAAGTATTCCACATTCAGGCCACAAAAGGTGGATTTAAATAAAGTGTAAAATTGATCATGATTTAATCTCAGTTTAAAATGTTAGTCATTTTCCTCTGTCGTACTTAGATATCATCAGTTAAAATGTTGTCATTAGTTTTGCAAGTACATATAAACAACATAAACAATTTGCATAATTATATTGTCGAATCGCTTTCCTTTGACTTTCCATTAAAACAGTTTTAATTATGGGACTGGTGAAACCCACTACCAACTGTAAAAGCTAGTGAGGGCTTGTGAGGGCATTCTAACAAATCCATAAAAAATAATGGTAGTGGTTTCAGTTTATGAAAGATTAAAGGCTCCTTATTCAATTTGGAGATGTGTTTAACTTCAGTCAGTGATGAGTTCACAACTGCACTTACCTTGGGCTATATGGATAAGACAGACTTGAGAATTTTTAAATGCATTATGCATCACCAACTAGAGTGTTGGGGGGGGGGGTCCACAGATAGAAATGCAACAGCAAAAATGGGCACAAAGAAGCTGCATTTATTTTAAAAATGCTTAGCAGGTGGTCTCTTCACTGAATGACTCACACTCTGCAACCTTTCTCCAGTTGTGTCAGGTTGTGTTTATTTAATGACAGCCTGTTTCCTGTAAATGCAAATTAAATGTGAACACCAAAGTTGGACAGCTTTATTCGCTAGGAACCTTTAACACTGAACTGTCCTATAAATCTTTCAATGTCCAAGTCTCAGCTGTGCAGGATTCACACCCGGATCAAGGCTAAGAGTTCCCATCATCTTAAAAGGCAATTTTTTTATTCAACTTTGTATCTGGGGAAACACATCTACGTGGAACAATTGAATGAGCTGTTGTGTGATGTTAATTATAATGTATATACAAGCTTACAGTTTCAAAAAGACAAACTGCCAGTGCACAGGTTTGCTTCTTTAAACTGCTGCAGGATTCAACACGCCGTTTCACAATACAAAACCACTGACTGAATGTCATTGGCAACTGCATGATATGTTCTTGTTTTCCAGCCGGTCTTGCTAATTTTATTTTTTGTGCATAATCCATTTCTAAAGCGGGCTAATTGAATTTTCATGAGATTACAGCTCCCTTCCCAAGTGTGTTTAACTCAGTGATACCCCGTTCTCTATGTACTGTTTGCAAATGTGCCTTGTGCCATCACTCATTTCTTATTAATGCCTATTAAGATGGTAATCACAAGCCTCATTATCTGTGTAAAAAAACAGAGCTGGGCTCCGAAGTGATTCACTGGAGTCTAACGGTAAACAACAGACCACAGTTTGAACCAATATTTGACCAATCAAAGTTGTTTGACTCATGCTGAATGATAAACGGGTTAAAAATGTTAGAAAGAAATTTCCATAATAGCTTCCTAAAAAAAAAAAAATGTCAAGGTCTTTTGAAAGGCAGTCATGGCATTTAATGTTTAATTCATGTGGAATGTTTATTGTGAATGGTTAACTAGAAACTCAGCAGCTATTACAGTTAAAATGCTATAACTTCTGTATTTTTATTGATGTTACTCTATAATGTTTGTGACACAAATAATGAGTGCTACTTACCTTTTCTGGCCAGCCTTCTGTGTCATTTTTAGTATTAATGAAGTAAAATGTGAAGTGCGTTCAAATCGCTGGACCTTCACTGACTTTTGGTCCATTTTGGTGTTGGGATTTATAGAAAGCATGAGCGTGA
>NW_005187438.1:2672082-2673994 GCF_000239375.1 Pundamilia nyererei | reverse complement strand
CACTGTAAATAAAGAGCACTGTTTGCATCGCAGAGTCTGCGTTTTGGGTCCTCCTTTCCCCACATCCCCACTGTCTGCCAGCCAGACCGTGACAGATACACTCAATATAGTGAAGTGGGAACAGGACACATGCACAGTTCTTAGGCTATCTATCTCCTACATGTCAGTAATATGCAGTAATATGATAGCCAGTGCCGGTCCTAGCCTGTTTGGTGCCCTGGACGAGCACTCCCTCTGGGAGTTTCTGATTCTGATTCTGATTGTTTGTTAAAAAAAAAAAAAGCAGTTGACTAGCCCTTCAAAGTCTAAATAAACACAACAATCAATGCCTCATCAGGCAAAGTTTAATAAAATTTGATATTGCTGATATTTCCTCAGTGTTTTTATTTTCTTTTAGTTTTTCAAGTTTTCAATTTTGATCTTGTTCAAAAGATTTCTTCATTTTATTTGAGTTAATTAAATTGGGGTTTTTTTCACACCCAGTTTTAACTTTTTGATTAGTTTTAGTTTGCTATAATAGCCTTGCTTTGGGCACTATAAAATATCTCTACCAGACCTCTCAGGCACTCTTCTCTGCTTCTCTCCTCCCTCAAGCTCGCTGACTGACAGATGGGGCTTATTTTTCTATTTTCTTTCTGTGTACACACGCTCACATACACTTACCATGCACTCACACACTGCATACCTACTGACTTGCAGACAGTTGTACATGTTATTGATTTGTTTCTTTACATTATTTGATTAAAATCCTCAGACTGTGTGGTATTCCTTTGTCACATTTTTTGTTCTAGATTTATTAGCTACAAATACAACATGATCACTTCAGATTTATTTTTGCTGGTAGAGCAACACAAACACATCAGAGACCTGTACTATGAAATGGGATCAGAGTTAAGCCTGAGTTTTCAGTAGTACAAAAGTAGATCAATTTGTACACAGTACCTATTTGCTGACCTTATATCCAGTTTACACATAGACTGTATTTGAATGGTCTTATTTTTCTTTACTCTCAGATTGAAAAGCACCACTGATCCTGCAGCTGAGAGCAGCACCTAAAACTGTCTCTTAAAGATTAATTTAATGAAAATCATCATAATCTATTAGATTCTCCTGAATATTCTCCTGATATTTGTCAGTCCTTCTTTCTTTAAATAGGATAAACTTTGTTAAAAGAGCAGCTCTGTTTAGGTCTTTTTGACCAAATGGCTTAAAGAACACACTTTTAATACGATATGACCGCTCTACAGCACTTTCCCTCCCACACACATGCACACACACTCTTATTTCTATTTCCACTGAATTATCTGCAGCAGCGGTGCTGCACTATTTTTTTCAAGATTTATTAGCTACTAGCGAACTATTATTAGCTTAAAGTGCCTTGAGGCAACTGTTGTTGTGATTTGGCGCTATATAAAACCCCTCTAAGCCCCTCTGTTGCCAAGAGATTTATCCATAATTGTGATTGGTGATTGAAAGATACCATGGGTATGTTGAACTCATAGTGCATGCAAATTAAATGCAAACAAAGACATCGCCTGTTATGGTGTAACTGTTACTAAGATTTGTGTTAGATTTGTATTGTTTATTGTCATTTATGCTTAGAAATATGTACTCATATATGCTTAGTGTTTTATAACCAATGTCATGTTAGTAGAGGTTTGATCCCTAGTAGTCTGTGGAGACTCTGTGTGCCTCCCAGAGCACTCTGGCATGCACACACAACTTAAGGTCAGGAGAGAGGTTATATCTGCTCTTACTGATTTATGGTATAGAAGGACACCTACTCTGTATCTGGTTAATAAGTATAAGAGCCTTTTGTTTAGATGGACTGCTAGACTCCTGGCACCAGCTTTGGGGAGTGTTCACGGGGTCACATCTTCACCCCACACACACACACACACACACACACACA
>NW_005187438.1:2640316-2671222 GCF_000239375.1 Pundamilia nyererei | reverse complement strand
CTATTTAAGTGCTATTTATGACACTATGTTTGCACTGAAGCACCGCAGCAATTTCCTAATGTTGTAAACCTGCTCAACATTTGGCAATAAACCCCTTTCTGATTCTGAACCTATCAATTTACATGTTGATTACACAATTGGTCTGTATTAGCCCTGTGATGGACTGGTAACCTGTCAGTGTGTACCCTGTGTACCACACCACCATATTTCACTGAAGAAAGAGGTACCTTGGTTGATGCACTATTGCAAAAGGAAAAGCGTTATGTGAAGATTTGCACTAGTTGTAGAGAAGTATCTACAACCAATTTCATGGGAATTTTACTTCAGTATGTGCCAAAGTGGTCATACATGGAGCCATAGCATTTTTGTGCCTAAAACACCCATACAAACACAAAGCATCTTGTCAAGAAAAAGGTTTTACAGCTGTGTTTTACATTAAGGTCTGCCACATGCACCAAAAAAAACACCAAGGGAAATTTAGTTTTGCAGGTTCTTGAGATGCTTTTTAAAGCAGTTTCAGAAAAGTTCTGAGCACAAAATGCAATGTTCCAATTGAAAATACATTATAAATAGCTTTGGAGTTTCCCTTTAATGGCTTTATGAAGACGAATGTGCCAATGAAGTCGTCTCTGGTATCATAAAGCGGTCAGGCCTCTTATAGAAAAGCAGTTGGAGTGAAATAGATCCAGCAGCCAGAGTCATGGAAGAGAAAATGAAACGTATTGAACTGAACTCGGGAACTTCGGTCAGCTCTCCTGCTGAACTCCCGTCTTGCATTATTTTTTTTCACACATGATCAGTTTACAATAATGTAAGTAATGTAATTGCTCCTCTCCGGGCTACGGTATCTATCGCAGTGTTCAATTCTCCCCCACAGCAGTGAGACAGGAGACGACATTTGCATTTCCTGCAGTATGGATTAGTAAATGAGCAGGGCCCGTGGCTTAAAAGCTCAGCATTTTCCAATACATCAAGCCAAAGCTATTTAATTACTGAGACCACAATTATCTTTGGCTTCTATATGTTTCCTCCTTTGTTTTAAATAAAGGCTGCCGCCTTGGGCTCCGTGCACAGCAGCAGCAGCATTAAGAGCAGGTTAGTTACAGTTGAACTTTATGTAGAGATTTTTCTTGTCTCTTGTAGTGAACTTACAGTAAGGAAATGTATTTTATAATAAACTTGGAAGTTGTGTGTCTGTACAACTTGAACTCTGCTCTTCTTAGTGAGCGCACCAACTAGCACAAGCTGAAATTGACATGGAAGACCCCTGACTCTTTCTCAAGTGTTACAATCAAGCTCACCTTTATGCCTTTAAATAAAAGTTGTCTCTTGGATGGATTGCCTTCACATTTGATACTGACATTCACTCTGGATGATTTGTAATCGGCATCATCAGGTGAACGTTTTAATGTGTTCAATACTTTGCTTCATGACTGAATTCCAGAAGAACAAATGACATTTTCATCAGCCTGTATTTGGTTTTGAATTTTATGTAGTTAGTTAGAAAAATCTGGCATGCAGACTACTGGTGTTTAAAAAAAAATGGCATGATTGTTACATGGCACATATCTGGACGCACAAACATTGAATCCTCTTTGATAGGACCAAAAGATAAGATTAGTGATAGGTGGGAAATTACTAAGTTACCTAAATATAATGAAATATAGGGTTCCACAATTAGTCAAAGTTTAACCTTGATCATAAAATTTTGGCTTCTTACTAAGAAAACACAAAAGAGTGAAAAATGCACCAACAGAACATAAAACAAAAGCAAATCATGCTCCCTAAATCACCACGTAACTACATGCCTGTCTCTACCAATCACTGCTTTTTCCCTTAACAGTGCAGCTTTAAGTTTTTTTGGACTACTACAACAGATGTAATGTCAACCAAGAAAATCAGACAGTGCTCTATATTTGTATATCCAGCCACAAAGCAAGGCAGCTAGCTTATTCAACCACCTGAAAACACACCACAAACTGCAGTATAACTAATGCATGAAGGCCAACCCTCAAGAATATGAGCCTTGCTCTTAGAGCAACTGTGACCATATGATTTCCTCTGGGATTACAGTATTCTCACTCTGACTCTGAAATCATTCACACAATCACATTCCACTGTGAATAAGAACATTGTTTGGAAAACGGCTAAATAAATGGACAAAAGGTATGATATCCTCTTGTGCAATTATTTTTCCAACGTGGAAAAAAAGTGCTGTATGGAAACCATTTCAGGGGATTTAACAGCTGCTGATTACTTTGCTAAAAGTTGTCTTCACATCCAATGTGCAGGTACAATTAATGAAGTGACTCAATTTATATATAGCTTTGAGGAAATGCACTCAGGTGTATCAACATTTTTCTGTAAACTGTTTTAATTCAAAGCAAGAACAGTTTAAATGTGAAAGCAATGATCTGTTGATTGACCTGTAATAATTTATCCTGCAGCTCTAATTAAACACACTGTTATTTTATGGAAAATGTATAATCTGTGCATATACTCTCCAACAGTCTCTTTATTAGTTGACATCCTGACGCACGATTTTAAAGCCATTCAAATCAAAGCACTGAGAAGCCTGTTCCCCAGTTATCCATTTGTTCTTTTTGAGGCACTCCTTCTTCAGCTTCCAGTTTAACTTCAACTGTTTAACAGATATCTGGCAAGCTACCCAGTCCCTTATGCAGCACCCTATAAAGTTTCCACCACCGTACATTACACTTGGTATACGGTACTTCTGAAACCTCTTTCCAATATGGAAATCTCATTCCTGATGATCTGCACATTTGATTTTGCAAACCTCTCCATTTAACTGGGCTTGTAACCAGCACTGAGAGTCCACGAGCATTTCTGGCAGACCTCTGCAAATCATATTTGTTGATCTGATTCTAGATGCATGCATTTTCTAATATAAATGCAGGAATGATCTGTAGATCCTATGATAAATGTGTATCTTTTTGCTCTCCGGCTGCATTCGCTGGCAGTCAGTTGTGGAAATGTTTTTTGTTTTGTTTTTTGTTTTGTTTTTTTAAATGTATTGATGATGATTGAGATGATTTGCAAGTCACTCTAAGGAAAAATATAGAAACACTTTTGGGAAGAGTTTATATCTTTCCAAAAGTTATTTATGAATCCTAAAAAGCAGCTTTAGTACTGCCTAACATTTCTCTTTTACAATATTGCTTGGTAGAGACTGAGGTGTACACTTACTCTTTAAATAAACATTAATTTATGAAATGAATAACCCATTTTTTAGAACGTTCAGTATGCCATTAAAGAGTATGTATCACCTACAATTATTAATCCAGGCGTATTTGTTTGGCTACAAAAACTTTGGTGTAGAGCTGAAGATGCTCTCTTAAATTAGATTGTGTCTGTTGCGCTGAAAACACTAAACAGCATGGCTTTTCCATTTGTCACATATCTCCACAGTGTTTTACTGATAATCTGAAGGAATTGCTGAACAATAAACACCCCCAACGTTGAAACGATGGGTAAAACAAGCTTGCATTGATCAACCAAAGTGATAATGCCTGCAGAACACATATTTGGATGTCATTTAGTTTTGTTTTGTTTTTTTGTATCGTATCGTAAAAGAGCTCTCTGTTGACAACAGATTATGATATGTTAATGCCATAAACAATATTTCAGCACAGAGAACTGTGAAATTGCTTCATCCATCCAGGAAACTGTATTCACTCTTTTATTTATTGTTTTCTTGCCACCTAAGATCGGTATCAGTTTCTGGAATTTTAGTCAAGGCTTGTAGATAAATTTAAACCTTCCTGAACATTTCAAATGTTTTCTCTTCATGTAAATTCATCTCTCTTCAAGCTGCACTGAAGAAGCCCCAAACTGCTGCTGCTCTGTGAAGTACGACTGTTATCCGTTAATTCGTTCAGTGCCATGCTGAGAGTGCTCTTACCATAAGATTATTGTTCTTTTATATTGTTTCAAAAAAAAAACATCCTTGATTTTCTTGCTGTATCTGTTTTTCGAGACCAAAGAAACTTCACTGTTGGACAAATTTGATTTGCATAAGCTTCTGTTTCCTGCTGTCCTGCTGTTTAGATTTTTGCTTCTAACTACAGCCTGGGAGTCTCAAACAATCCAACAGCACCAAGTGGATCACTAAAGAAATATTTATGAAAGATATTACAATACTGTTCATGGAGTGGGGGCTAACAGTGTAGTAAATAGTTGCCCAATAATAACAAGCTAACTAATTAAGATCCACATTGTGTTTTGGTGCTGGGAAACCTAAAAATCCCACGCTGATTTTTCATTGAGTTAAAGGTGCTAGAAAAAATGCTTTATGTATACTGTAAAAACCTAATAGAAAAGTGCTGTATACTCTACACGAAGTCCATTTATTATTTACATTACTACCATGTTGTGATGGACCAATGGATCTACCTCTCTTCTGGACTAGAACCCCTAGTTCGACGTACAAGTACCGAGAAATATGATGACGCAGAGTTAAGAAACCTACAATTTATAATAACTGCATCTACATCTCCTACTCTGAAACATCATGACTGCTGCTGCATAATATCAAATGGCACCAACCCACAGAAACATGGGCTGTTCTAGTGCCAGTCCATGATGATGATTTTGTGGTTCAGCATTGGTTGCTATTCAGCCTCAATCTGACACAGTTCACTGGTCTTAACAATTTAGCCCTTGTCAGAGTTGCTCAGGTTTTTATGCCTGTCCATTTCTCCCACTCTCAAATTACTGACATGGAGAAATGACTATTCACTTACAGTCTAATATATAGCAATCCCTTTCCTGCATGAATGTTGTTTACTTCATTGGATAGTGTTCACAATTCCTTAGTACTTTGTTGATCAGCATTGTATCTATATTACAAGGTCTCAGAATTTTTTAATATGATTTGTGGGCTTATTTGATTACACTACATAAAAGAAGGCAGCTGTTAAAGCTATGGCAGAATGAAAACATTTGCCCATAAAGATTTACAACTCAATTTTTTTAAATTCAATTTTATTTATATAGCACGAAATCAAAAGAACAGTTGCCTCAAGGTGCTTTTAATCGTAAGATACCCTACAAAAACTACAGAGAAAGATAAGATGGGTCGTGATTATTCAAGAATTTGTATGTGAGAAGCAGGATTTTAAATTTAATTCTGGATTTGACAGGGGCCCAATGAAGGGAAGCAAGTTTAGGAGAAATGTGCTCAGTCACTACTATTGCTGCAGCATTTTGGATCAACCAATAGATTTTCAGGGAGTTTTTAGGACATCCTGATATTAAAATGAAATGCAGTAGTCTAGCCTAGAAGTAATAAATGCATGAATTAGTTTTTTCAGCGTCACTCTGACACAGAATATTTCTAATTTTAGAGATATTGCACAAATGGAAGAAAGCAGTCCTACATATTTGTTTAGTATGTGCATTGAAGGACATATCCTGGTCAAAAATGACTCCAAGATTCCTCACAGTGTTACTGGAGGCTAATGTAGTGCCATCCAAAGTATCTGGCTAGATACCGCATTTCTAAGACTTTTAGGGCAGAGCACAATAACCTCAGTTTTATCTGAATTTAGAAGCAGAAAATTTGAGGTCATCCAGGTCTTTAACACAAGAAAAAGCTTACAAGAAGCCTGGAGTTGCAGTTGCAAAAACACCGAGTGGGGTAAAAGCAGAGCCAGCATGACATCTTTTCTGAGTTAAAATGATGTGACTGCCTTGTTAAAACACCATTTCTTATTTTGTAGCCATGATTTTTTGTCCCAGACTATGTCATGCTCCACTAAGCTTTTTCCACTTTAGTGCAGCACATTTTTTTCTAATTAGAAAATTGCCCACTAAAAGCCAATTGGTGTAAAGTTAAACTAAGATTTTATTTGTTGCAGTATTGTTCACAACTTAATTGTAAAACTTTAGTGAAGTGGCTGAAAATTTGCTCCCTCAGCTAAGCTTTAGATTTGGATGCTACAGTACAATACACAGTTGTCTAAAGATTAGAGGTTAACATGTTGACAAAAGATTTACTTTATAGCCCGTCAAGGAGATTAAGATCCCCTGGCTCATCTGCATCCCAGAGCAGAACAAACGGTTTAACATCCATCCTTTTTATGATGGTGTTACATTCTCTAATATGTACAATTGCAGCATGGTCATAGGCTGGTGTGTCGGTTGTTAGTGACAACATAGAAAAAAGCTATTTTGGTGGGGGCAATATATTTTATTCATATTCTGTATTAGTGGTAGCTAGACTAGCTCAAAATATTAATGGTAGCTGATTTTTAATAAAAAAAAAACAATATGTAAGACTAGGGTGGCACTAAGAGAATTTTTTTATGGTGGTACATACCACCCCATGCTACCACAGTAGATCTGCCCCTGAATGAAGTAATTGTAATGCTTGAAATTTGCCAGGTTTTGTATGTGTTGAGGAAAGAGGAAGTGCAGTAGAGCACTGTTCAGATTGATTGTGAGACCCAGAAAAGTACTGTATATATTAAGAGTAGGAAAGTGTGAGTGTGTGCGTGACATCCAGAGGTCAGGCAGTGTGTTCCAGGCACACCCCTTTGAATCCCGTACTTGGCCCCTTTAAACAGAGAGCCGGGGCGGACTTCCTGTACTAGGGGTAAATGGTCGATCCACAAGTCACGTGTTATCAGTTTATAGTATGTAGTATGCTTATGTGTTAAGAGGGAATAAAAAGATTAAGTCCATGGTTCATACACCAACAAAGATGCAGAACCAGCTGGTAGAAAACTGCCATGGTAAATGCTAAATGGCCTGCATTTGTATAGCGCTTTTCTAGTCCATAGGACCCCAAAGCGCTTTACACTCCATTCACACACACATTCACACACTGGCGATGGCAAGCTACATTGTAGCCACAGCTGCCCTGGGGCGCACTGACAGAGGCGAGGCTGCCGGACACTGGCGCCACCGGGCCCTCCCACCACCAGTAGGCAAACATGGGGTTAGTATCTTGCCCAAGGATATTTGACATGCAGCCAGGAGGCAGCCTGGGATCGAACCACCGACCTTCTGATTAGTGGCTGGAAACCGTGGCCCGGCTGTTGGAATTCATTCCAACGGTAAGTTTGAATAACCTTTTGCTACAATTGAGAGTTTTGTACATGTCTTATTCTATGGGTACTACATTTCAATTCACCCATTCTAGCATTGCTGGCATTTTATACGTTAAATGTAAAGGGATAGGCAAAATCCATGATTTGATGCTTTATGTTCTTTGGAGGTGTGATGGGGAAACTGCACAATCCAGACGAATGGATGGTTCACTCACTGTCTTCTTAATCTAGGTCACACTTTCTACTGCATTTTCTTTGGGGTGTTGTCTCCAGTGTTTATCTAAGGGGTTAACTAACAAGGAAAACGCTGAAAAAACATATGGCAAATGCTGATGATGTAAGGTGGGACATAAACTACGGCCTTGAGTGACAATTAACTTAGAGCACACAGTGTATTTCGTATTGTAACCATCTTGAAAGGTATCTAAACAAATGATAAATCCTTTTCTATGTGTTTTCCCTGCATCTTCAACCTAAAATGGTTTCTTTATTTTTTTACCTGTACATGTGGTTATGTTTCCTAACAAGAGGGTTTTATTTACCTCCAGGCACCCATGGAGAAAATTACTAAAAGTAATTAAAAAACGTCCACAACACAGCAACACAAACACTCCAATAAGACAAGGCTATATTATCCATTGTAAAATGTATTATTAACTAACAAGAAGTTGATGATAAATTAATTATCCAGTTAGATTGTGTATACTCTAATAGTGCATAATTAACCCCGTCTCCTTGAGGAGTTTTTGCAATAAATAATATATTAAATAGTGACACTGTTAATCAGCAAGTCAAAACCTGAGAACATAGTATTGAAATGTGTTACTGTGTATTACCCTTTTGTTTAAATTTCCATTCTTACAGTGTAACTGACATGTTTATTGGTGTATTCAGGCACTTTGTTGGGGTTAAGGAAAGGTCGCTGTTCTCCATTTGCTTATTAATTCAAGGTTACATATAAATCAGCAGCTTGTAGAGGTGGAAGATTCAAGTATAAGACTACCTAGGAGTACATACACGTTTCCTGTTTTCATGTCATAAGATGAAGATTGTGCAAGCATATTAAACAAGAAAAATAATATTACAACTCATTATTATTTTCTCCAAAGATAACTAAGTTCAGCGTAGGGCATGAGTGATTTCCATCACGATATGTCACGGTCCTTCCATCCTCTTAGTTCGGACCTGCTTTCTCTCTGTTCTTTCTTTTTTGTCTGCAGTTGTGGTATTAACTCTGCTTGACTCATCTACCAGTATATAACCCGGGTTCGCCTGTCAATTCCTTGCAGGACTGTTAAACTGTTAAGTGTGTTAGAGTAATTTAGGCCTCCTAGTATGATACCTTGTTTGCTTGCTGACCTGTTGACCCATCCTCTGTATTAGCCTGACCTGACCTCCTCCATCAACTTTTGTAATACATGAAAAGATGCAAATTCGTGCCTGTTGTGAATTCAAAAGCAATAATTAAAGTGTTTTCCAGCACATCCAGCTTTTGCACTCACTGTAAAAGTGTAAAAGTCACTTTAAAATCTTTAAAAGAAAACATTCACAAAACATTTGGGTGCTAATGATAGAAACAAGAAGGTTTTTTTGTCATGAGTCAGTGAGGTTTTATTTACATGACAGCATCTGCAACTTCCACACCTTCATTCTGGCTTGCATTTCCTAGACAAACTCAGCCCAGACTGCTCCTAATATAGCTTCAAACTTTACTCATAAGCACTGCTGGGAGATCCATTGTCTGCAGTCTGGGAAGAATAAAGTGTGTGAAATGGATCAAAGTCTCTTTTTTTTTTTTGCATGGGTAAAAATATACTGTTATCTGAGTTCTCTGTTGCAGTCTTTGACCTGTGGGATATTTACACTTCAAACACATCTATTTTCCAACAGCCGTTATTCCTGGTGGGGGTAGGTCTTCTGAGCACCTGCTAGACCCTTAAGGAAAATAAGGCAGATCTGTTCGGATCATCATTCCTCTCTCTAGATGCCTGTTCTGCCAAATAGCCTATCTAAGGTTGGTATTCACATGGTACTTAGAAAAGGTAATTACAGCAGCTGGCAGGCCTTTTAGTTACTGTAATCTAACCAAACACATTTAGCTGCTCACTCAGGGAAAAGTTGAGATTATCCACATTATCTCAACCATGCCTTACAGGTGAGATATTATTTCTACAGTAATCCTATTCAGACAGAACTCTTTGCAGTGCCTGAAATGTCAGTCCAGCTTATATAAGTAACAGAGAGATGATAGTATTAGCAGTTGACTGCCCATCTTGGATGCCATTATTGTTCTCAGAGGAGCCATTACTGGATGCAGGGAGAAACAGCAACAGAGGGAAAGACTGCCATTACTCACCTTGTGCAGCAGTAAGTGAAGACCATCAATTACACTGACACAGGTTCAGTTGTCTCAGTGTAATTCAAATAGCTGGGTAACAGGGACGAAATGTTTGCCTATTTGAGACTATTAATGGAAATGAGCTTCAACTTAAAGGGTAAAAAAGAAAAAGCACATCCTCCTAAAATCCCTGTTTTCCTTTTCTCAACTAGACATATTCTTGTGCTACTAAGGCTTTTTGAGCATTATTCATGCTCTAAGCAGTTAGTTCAGTTCACTGGGGACAGTAGCCTAGAAATGTGAAGCAAAAGTGCTTGTGAAGAGAAGTTTAGCAGTCTAAATCCCAAATTGGCTGTTTAATTTGAATAAGAACCACTGTGACTGCCCCTTAAATGCACTGTAAAACTCATTTTTAGATATTAATTCAGCAAATATGAATGTGTGTCAAACTCTACAAAAAAGTTAAACTTGGAATAGTTTGGTAGCTTTACTGTAAGTTAACTGTGGGTGGTTGCTGCCAATGGAGCAATACATTTGTATCAAATTAAAATACATTGCAATAGTCTAAAAGTATGTCGAGAAATTAAATAACAATATCTATCTATCTATCTATCTATCTATCTATCTATCTATCTATCTATCTATCTATCTATCTATCTATCTATCTATCTATTTCTCTCTCTTATAATCTTTACATCACCTTAACTTTTTATTTGGCCTCATCTTTTGGCTTTTGTTTCAAATCGTGTTTTTGCCTGACTTTTTAAACTGTTTTAAATGGATCGTCTTAAGCACACAGAACACGTGTGTTCCCAGCAAGTAACAAATCATAAACCATAACATTTATTACTTGATATTTATTGCCAAAGTATTGATCAAAGTGATTCAATTTGCTTGTACTCTACATTGTGCGACTTGTGACGTAATTGGTCACCATGAATCAAAACCTCTCCTGGGTACTGTCCAGCCTGATAACCTTTTTGAATTTTATATGCAGTACAAGCCACAGAACAAGTCCCCAGCAATAACCCACTACGTGTCAACCAAACTAATGAGCGAAGTGCAAAGAGAGATAAGACTGACCACTACAAGGAGACTGCACATAAGCTTGTTTCAAATGTAAACAATGCCATCCTGAGTAGCCAAGCTACTATAGAAATTTGAATTTAAAATGTGATTTGCTTGCCTTGACAAGCTGGTTTCACACTATGATGAAATATTAGGGACACATTAACCTTCCTCTTGTGTTGAGTTTGACTTGTTTTTAGGTTTTAAAAGCATAAAAGTGCCTTTTAAATTTGTTTATTGCATCAAGGCTTTTTAACTTTGTCAAAAATCTCTATTTAAACAAACCAAAACAAAAAAAATAGCATTTCCCTAAATTATAAAAGTATGACCTTTGTGTTGTTGGGATCGGTTTCGACCCAGTTTTTCTTACTCTCCACCTTGGCTCTCTAATTCCTCTCTCTCTGTGTCTTGTGTGTGTGTGCGTGGGGGGTGATAACTGCACCATACCCTTCAGAGGTGGGAACCTGTTGGTGGCCACCCTCCAGCCTGGCACACATGCGGTTATCAACTCACCTGCTCCTCATCTTGTGATCAGTCAACTCCCTTCAAATACTGAGGACTTTCCTTCAGTCTGACATTCACATCACTGCAAATAAATTCACAAAACTGCATTCTACTCTGAGTTTTTAGTCCTTCATGCTCTCTGAGCCATAAATGAACTCATCTGACTCAACTCTGTTTTCCTTGATGGTGAGACATGAAGCTCTGCTGCTCGATGTATCAACAAAACAGGACACATTAACCCAGCTATATGCTTCGCTTCAGTGCTCTGCAATGGATGACCAATCATCTGGTCCTCAGTTTGGAAAGAGTTTGGAAATTTCAAGATGAAACTCTAAATAGTATTTTGATTAAAAAAGTCAAAATGTTGAGATTACAGTTGTCGCTTCAAGTCAAACAACTACCATGGCTCTTATACTCACTACAAAATGACTTGACTTATTGAAACAAAGTGATGATCTGTCTTATTGTGTCTTGTGATAAAACATACATCGTCTTTCTTGCACTAGGCCCTAGGGTATAAACATTGGTATCCTTCCATCTGTCCATTGCCAGTGATTTCACTTTGTACAAATCCAACTCTTCCAAGTTTTTGTTTTCTTTCTTAGACTTTTTTCTCAAAATAGTATTTCAACTTTTTGTCAAAATTGTATTTAGATTTTATTCCTAAAATGCTTTTTTGACTTTAAAGTCATTCAAAATTTCAAATTTATTCTCAAAATGATCAATATTTTAATGATCAATGATCAATACTATGTTTTACTCGCTTATAGCTTATTCATGTAGTTTTGGAGGTCCGTAAGCCTCCAGGTCTTTTCTCTATGTAACACCAAAGGTAGTACTTGTTACTTTATTGGACAGAGCTACAATAGTGCAGAGATTAGACCCACCAGATCCCTGTCTAGTGTTCAGTAGCCTTCAGCAGGTTCTTTCAATAACACACCCCAGGACAAATTGGGCATGGAGGAGTCATGTTTCTTGCTATAAAATATAAAATAATTCTCTAGTAGTAAGTACAAAAGGTTGGCTTTGGGTAGATTTTATTTATTTATTTATTTTGTCAGGGGAGCACCCTTGAGAATTTACGCAAAAGCTTTCATCCATGTACGGAGGCACCAAGTGAGTATCAGGAGAGGTGATAGGAAAATGAGAACTAAAGGAAGGGGGATCTCAAAGTTTTATTTTGGAATAAGGTGCAGTCCAAATTCAGGAGGTCATTCTTTTTTTAATCAAACGATGGTGTTCATCTGCTATCTGTAGCGCTTGGTGTTTTCATTTATCTGTGTGTCTGTGTGGGAGGTGACTCTTTGATACTGAATAGATCTGAAGCAAGGCTCTCGTAATGCCAAGCCTCCATCGTCCGCAGAGCAGAAGACCCTTGACATTATCACATCAGTCACATTAAAGTCATCATCATCAGAACGAAATGTCAAATTGGAAAAAGCAACAATCCCTGTAAAAATGTGTAACCTTTATGCTGTGCGTACTCTGTGTTCTCTCCGAGTCCCCGCTGAACCTTTTCCTCTGCAGTCCTTCGGTCACACAGGCACAGTATTGCAAATTTTCCTGACATTTATGAAAGGCGATTAGGTGGGATTTTTGCCATCCGTGCCAAACATACCTCTAAATCACATTACCCATGACAGCAAACAAGCCTCAATGTTAAACCTGAAGATCAGCATTCGAAAAGAACACTAATGTCTTTTGATATCCACATCTCACCTGGTTAATTTTATTCTTTGCAGAAAGTAGAACATCAGTCCTTGTTTCTAAAGTTGCCCACAGTAAACAAATCAGATTGCTCTGAGATTCACACTCTCGCCTCCTTTTAATCAGAGAGACACAATATCAAAGACCACAAGTACTGATGTCCACAGTTTAAGTAAGACTTGAAAAGGATCCATAAAGTTCAAAGGCAGTGTTATGAATGTTTTTCTTTCCCCCCACTGAAAGCTGTGTTTTTGTGGAAACCCAACTTTAAGATGCTATAGCTGGTATTCCTTTATTTAGACTGAGCCTGCCACTGTTAAACAGAGTAAGGTGTATTTTTGTGCAAATTTAAACCAAATCAAAAGAAATCAAGCTGAATTGCTGCAGAAGCATAGTTCATTTAGAACAAGGGTAGGGCAGCTCAGAGTATCCACAAATAGGATCCCTAATGACAGATGAAGAGATGACTAAATGGATAAATAAAGAAAGAAAAAAAGAAGTAATTAATGTAGGTAATGAAAACGGCCCATGTTTTGTTTTATATGCAAGACAAGTCGGCCCAAACCTGAGGAGACAAAAGCTTGTTAACTGACATCCAGATGTATTGGCATTGTTTCCTCTGTGATCCATGTTATTGACAAAGAGTCCACATTAGCCTCTGATGAACTGATCAATTGTTTCCCAGATGAACTAATTAAGAGCTCCCTTTCTTCACATATTTACTGCAACAGATGCCAAATTTATTTAAGAATCATTGCAGAATAGGATAAAACCACACACAGGCCCGTGACTACTTCTAGTACACAAGTATAGATTTTTACCCTGTCAGCCCACCACTTACAGTGCAACTGTATCATTGTGTATGTATATGTAAAAGTCACTTGATTTCTTCATAGCTTGCTAGGAAAATGGGAAACAGCTGCAGTGATTTATTGAAACATGCAAACAAATTTGATACTTGAAATGACCATTTTTTTTCTTTATTTAACAGAGCCTGAAGTCACTTAGACAAGCTTTCTTTCTGAGGTATAAGAATAGGTAAGACTAGTTTTTCAGGCTTTTTGAAGCCCTCCTTTGGATGCTGGCTGCCTTTTGTTCAAGGACTGGACCTTTGCACAGTTTGGTATATCAATTAATTTACTTTCCTGTTCAAAATATACATTTATGTTAGATGCAGTACTGTGCAGTAACCACAGATGGATTCCATCAATAAAGGGCATATAAAGAATTGGATAATTTAACATCCATGTTTCATGCATATGTATTTGCCCAGCAGAGAATTGATACTGCACTTCAAACATGCTGTAAGTGAAAGAAATTTTATGAATTTAAACTAAAACTCAGAACATAACCTGTTCCTAACCAGGTTATGTATCCAGCTTAAGTTACCACAGGGATTTAGCATGATAAAAAGAGAGCCACAGAAAAGGTAAATGGACTGATTCTTATATAGTGCTTTTCTACTCTCTTGGAGCAGTCAAAGCACTTTATACAACATGCCACATTTACACACACACTTTCTTCTGTACTTTTCAGTGCTTCCTAGCTAACATTCACACGCCAATGGATGCACTGGAGAGCAACTTGGGGTTAGTATCTTGCCCAAGGATACTTGGCATGCAGACTGCAGGAGCCAGGGATCAAACCACCAACCTTCCCAGGAGGAGATGGCCTGCTCTATCTCCAGAGCTACAGCCACCCCAGGTGACTTTAAGCCATTAATATGGCTTCATAGTAAAGCCCTTAGCTCATGGCAATACCAGTGGCAATAGTGAAAGCAGTCATCTTCTTTTCAACGGTCATATAAAGCAGCTAATTTTAGAGTAAACTGGATTGTTACAGGTGTATCCCACATAGCTCAGTATCCTAAATCAAGCCCTATATACAAAACTACAGATACTGATAACACCTTATTATAGCTCGTGTCGATTCCTTTGAGATTTGTAATTTTGGAAAACGCCTCCATGTTTTAGTTTTAGAGTTAGTGATGAACATCTAATTTCTTTGCTCATTTTCCTTCTTGACTAAAAGGACTTTAAACCGCATTAGTATACAGGGAGTGCAGAATTATTAGGCAAGTTGTATTTTTGAGGAATAATTTTATTATTGAACAACAACCATGTTCTCAATGAACCCAAAAAACTCATTAATATCAAAGCTGAATGTTTTTGGAAGTAGTTTTTAGTTTTAGCTATTTTAGGGGGATATCTGTGTGTGCAGGTGACTATTACTGTGCATAATTATTAGGCAACTTAACAAAAAACAAATATATACCCATTTCAATCATTTATTTTTACCAGTGAAACCAATATAACATCTCCACATTCACAAATATACATTTCTGACATTCAAAAACAAAACAAAAACAAATCAGCGACCAATATAGCCACCTTTCTTTGCAAGGACACTCAAAAGCCTGCCATCCATGGATTCTGTCAGTGTTTTGATCTGTTCACCATCAACATTGCGTGCAGCAGCAACCACAGCCTCCCAGACACTGTTCAGAGAGGTGTACTGTTTTCCCTCCTTGTAAATCTCACATTTGATGATGGACCACAGGTTCTCAATGGGGTTCAGATCAGGTGAACAAGGTGGCCATGTCATTAGTTTTTCTTCTTTTATACCCTTTCTTGCCAGCCACACTGTGGAGTACTTGGACGCGTGTGATGGAGCATCGTCCTGCATGGAAATCATGTTTTTCTTGAAGGATGCAGACTTCTTCCTGTACCACTGCTTGAAGAAGGTGTCTTCCAGAAACTGGCAGTAGGACTGGGAGTTGAGCTTGACTCCATCCTCAACCCGAAAAGGCCCCACAAGCTCATCTTTGATGATACCAGCCCAAACCAGTACTCCACCTCCACCTTGCTGGCGTCTGAGTCGGACTGGAGCTCTCTGCCCTTTACCAATCCAGCCACGGGCCCATCCATCTGGCCCATCAAGACTCACTCTCATTTTATCAGTCCATAAAACCTTAGAAAAACCAGTCTTGAGATATTTCTTGGCCCAGTCTTGACGTTTCAGCTTGTGTGTCGTGTTCAGTGGTGGTCGTCTTTCAGCCTTTCTTACCTTGGCCATGTCTCTGAGTATTGCACACCTTGTGCTTTTGGGCACTCCAGTGATGTTGCAGCTCTGAAATATGGCCAAACTGGTGGCAAGTGTCATCTTGGCAGCTGCACGCTTGACTTTTCTCAGTTCATGGGCAGTTATTTTGCGCCTTGGTTTTTCCACACGCTTCTTGCGACCCTGTTGACTATTTTGAATGAAACGCTTGATTGTTCGATGATCACGCTTCAGAAGCTTTGCAATTTTGAGACTGCTGCATCCCTCTGCAAGATATCTCACTATTTTTGACTTTTCTGAGCCTGTCAAGTCCTTCTTTTGACCCATTTTGCCAAAGGAAAGGACGTTGCCTAATAATTATGCACACCTGATATAGGGTGTTGATGTCATTAGACCACACCCCTTCTCATTACAGAGATGCACATCACCTAAAATACTCATTTGCCTAATAATTCTGCACTCCCTGTACTCGTTTGCTAGCAACACAACTGCAAACCACTGCCGTCATTTCTTATTCAGAGAATAGATGTGTGAAGTATTAACATTTACAACAAGACTTTTGGATTTTATATCAATGCGCCAACAAGCCAAACACAGTGTTTTCCATGGCAATGCAGTTTAGACAGTTTTGTATACGTGTATATGTATCATATTAAAGTGATTATAAAATATGCACTAAATATAACAACGTTGAGTCAGACTCCACCTACTCCCTTTCAGTCGAGGCTGCAGGTGACGACATGGTTAAATATGCTGGCTGTTTGCTTTAAGAGTATTACAATGATAGCCTCCAAACAGTGTTAGTTTGTATCCTATATATAAAACATGGCCAGCACAGTGAGAACCCACAGAGCCCAATGAATATATTCCATTTGATATTTTCTGGGCTGCTTGATCTTGATCCTCTGCCTGTTTTCCTCTGCTATGAATATATTACAAGGACACAAAAGAAAATAAATTTATTTGGGGGGAAAACACAGGGCTGCATGGAAAGGGAGGGTAGGATAAAAATTGCTGAGGAAGGCCACAGCATTATCAAAGAGTACTTTTCATAAGTAGTTTTTATTGAAAAAAAGTGAAAGTAGGGCACAGTTTTATCATTTTGTGACTAAGCTGGCGGCTGTGACAGCAGTTACTGTTAGTTATCAAGCCAGTGGCAGCTCAATACATATTTGTCCGTATTGTCACTGTTGTTTGTGCATATAGTGAGCTCGCACAGGAAGAAGGCATCGCCTTGCATCACGTGTCCGTGAGGAGGTGTATGAGGTATTTGTGTAAACATTTAATTTAAGCTCCTACATGTCAGTGAAGACACATCCCTCACACAAGAGTACAATATCTAAAATGGAGTTTTCCACATTCCCTGCCCACAGCTGTACGCTAATCCTATCAAAGTGACTGTGACAAAGGATGTTTTCATGGTGATTAAGGCCATATGAACACAGAAGCTGTCGACAGTACCTCAGAGGGACAGTCACTGTTACAGTACTGACCAGAAACTCATCAGGGATGGAACTTTATATTCCCATTTTTCTATTTCTCCTAAATGTTATGTATATATTTCTCTTTCACACTCAGCTAATTAGAATAAAGACTTGTGAAAATATAAATTGTTTGCTGTTTTTCGTGCCCTGTGCGTAATCGTCTTAACTGATTTTCCAAGCAGCCAATTAATGTGGTTTAAGAGATTTTAATAATCTAATCTGCCTAAAAGCCCTTTTTCTTCTTTTTTTTTCCATAAAACATAAAACAAAATAAAACTCGTAGTGCTTGCATAACATAATTTAAGACAGACACGTGCAGAAATTGTGGGTTTATTTCAGAATCCTTTACGGAGGTGTTGATTCGACTGTACGTTGATTTTGGTGCTGATGTGCTTGTATATGTGGGGAGCAATGTGAAACAAGGTTATTTAGTTTAAAATAACAGTTGATGATTTATTTACAGAAAGTAGTTAATTCACAATATTTTGTCCTTTAAAGAAGAAAGAAACGACATGGCAGATGTGGTCACTTCTCGAACCATTTAGGTTAGGCAGCTTGGCTAAAGGAGACCATAAGAGTCTAAAGAGACTTTGTTTTGTAAAATCAAAAAGATATAAAACTAGACAAAGGTTTGGCATAGGCTATGGCACTGTAGTACATTGGCTGACAGTGTCATCTGATTGAAACAAGCTGCCATTGGTCGAATCTGCTGGTCAGCTTTGTCTTTCTGTGCAGTCATTATGTTCTCAGACGTGCATGACAGGTTGATTAGTCAATTTAATTAATTTGGTCATGGAAATGAGCAAATAAAGTGCTTAGAATGCATAGAATAAAGGACCACATGTTGTAGTATAAAGTGGTGTGATTGCTAGAAAGGCTATAAATGTCAAACTATGGAGAGCGTTGAGGCTAGACCCAAATAAAAAAAAAGAAAAATAGGATGATAACAGATATCCAAAATAGGTTATGTTGGCAGTATAATGCAGTTGTTTCTGTCCTGGCCCTCTGCCCCTTACTTGAACATTAAGCAGAATCATATGGATGCAGAGCTTCTTCCTATACTACTGGGAACCACCGGTTCTTATAGAGAACTGGTTACTGGTTGTTGCAGTCAACAAAAAATGGTTCAGACATTTTTCAACACAGACATGCATAAAGACAGACATTCAAACAGGCATGCCAAAAGATAAACTATACTATAAAACTCAATACACATAAACAGTGGATGTAGAGGAGAGTAAAAGTACTAGATGACAATTGCAAACACTGACTAGATTTTTTATTTAAAAATAACAGGAAAACAACTCAGAGATGAATCACACCAAAAACAAAGAACTGATGCTTCAAAACTCAAAGCCCTGGGCTCAAGAAAAGTGCTTCATAAATACCAGTGAATTCCACTTAATTGTTAGGGACAAGATAAATGGATTTTTAATCTTTAACAGTTCTCCTTTCGAATTCTATTAAAGATGTTCTGAATGCTGACTCTCTTCCTTATGTCTCTGGTATAAATAGTTTAAATAAACAGTGTAGTTAAGGATATGGGTAAAAGCACAAAACTGGAAACAAACCTTGGTCTGTGGTTTGTTGACCCATGCATCCTCCTGGACCTCATTCCTATTAAAACTTTATATGTGGTTAATACAACGCTTAAGGCTGTACCTTTACAAATATAACAGATAATGAGGTATTATTTTCAAATGTGTGTAGAGTTTCTACTTAACCAAATAACCTGCCTTTTTTCCAATTCATGTAAACTTCACAATCTTGTTAAAGCCATCCTCTGATATGAGATTTGGTTTAAAATGCCTGCAGCTCTACAAAAATACCTGAGAGACTGAAATATCACATTCTGTTTGGGTGCACTCAGTCACACAGTGTTATGAATAGACTATACCTTCAGTTTTGTAAAATATTCAGAGAAGTGACCTCAAACAGACTCTACTCACAAAGAGAACAGGACCTTTGCAAAATTACATGAAAAACATGGCATAAGTTTGTTTTGCTAAATCAACAAAGGAAATGAGCAAACAAGCAAGAACAACAAAGTGTATGTTGAATAAAAGATCCTCAGCTGGTCTCCCTGTGAATTTGTACTATATAATAACAAAAAGATGCGTCACATCCATTATTTCGTTTTTTCAGTGTGTACTGTGTTGATGTTTATTAAAGGTGCAAACACAAGTTGTGCTCAAATAGTCAGGTCTCCTGTTTTTTTTTTTATTTATCTCTAATCTGTGGTGTGTTAATTAAAGAATTTTCTTATACAGTTTTGTCAAAAACTTTTTGTTCTGCAAAAAAAAAAAAAGCTTCAACAGCCATTTCACTGGGTTTCTACAGTGAAATTGAAAGTTAAATAACTTTCGTAACCAGTGAACCTTGAAGTGTGTAACGTTCCCAGAAGTCTCTTTCTGGTGCTCAATGGGGTGGTACTGAGACAAACTGGCATCAGCACATCCAATTTTCTTTACGCACTGATGACTTCAAGGCAATCACATTTTGGGGGGAATAGGAAACAAAAATAATTTTGTACATTTGCTTTACAGTAACAAAACTCTAAGTAGTTTTTTCCACTATTAGACAGTTAACTAGCATGATAAAGCTTACTGTACCTTGCACAACCTTTTAATGGCAGGTTAACTATACAGACCTAAACATTTTTATGCATGTTTACCTTGTCTATTTTAGCCAATCAAGTTAGCCAGGTAACTTCTAAAATGGCATGCTACAACTTTACAACTTAATAACAGTCAAAGCTTTCCGTTTACAACTGCACATACACCTGATCAATCCCACATACCCCATTCTCAGCTTTTCAAAATAAAGATGACCTCATGTGTTTTCATGAACATTTCTAAAGTTTCCTTAAGCTTGTCCTTTTCCTAGAGTACATCTTATGCTACCTAGTTTGTTTAGCTAACTGTGTCCATATTAGGACTGGGCGATTTGCTCCATGCTCGTGTGTTTGCACCCCTATGGCATCATTGCCACGGAGAGGTTAACATAGCAATGTTAGGAAAATAGCAATTACAGTTGCACTGTCTTGCATCAAAGAAGAAAATGAAAAAAGAAACAGTGCACAAGTGAGAGAGAAACACACGTACTGGGAGGGTTTTTTTTCTCTTTTCCAGCATGAAGAGATTTTTAAAAGTTGACAGTGAACCCTTTTGAACCAGTGAACACGTGTTGCAAGTGTTGATTGTTTGTGATATTAAACTATAGGATTAAAGATTCAATTTATGATTAATGTTATATTCATTTATGCATCTACAGAGCAAATCCTACTATTTTACTTTAAAAACATGAAACGATAGAAATAGAGGTTACAAGTCTGGTTGCTTTTGTTACCTGTTGAAGATCAGGCTCTAGCTGCTGGGCTGGGGTCAGCATTGAAGCATTAATTAACCGTAGACCTTTTTTGAGCACTATTGTAGGAATGGGATGTAATAGACACATTGATGGTTTGGAGGCGGTACAGAAGTTAACTCAGAAAAATTAATTGGAGAGAAAGAGTCTAAATAATTATGAGTAGTATTGAAAGTAGCTGTACATAATGATATGTCTGTAAGATGGTTATGAATGATTTGTCTCAAATGGTTAACAATTTTAACTGAAGAACCTTTGAAATATAAATAATGACACAACTGTAACTGTAATTTAATTCCTGAATTTAGTGCAGAAACCACTTACATTTCTGTATTGCTCAAAAATTCTCAAAGGGCTCCAGAGACCTTATATTATTTAAATGGATCCAAAAGCAGACAACGCGAGGCCACACAAACTTGGTTAAACCAAGGGCGAGCCGTTTATTCAGGCTGAAGAAATGAAGGTACAAAACTGGTGAAACAAAAACAAAGGACTAAACCTAAACTGGGAAAGAACTAAACTAAACAGTGAAGCACGTGGACCATAGAAAAACTAGGGACCGGGAACACATGGGAGATGACCAGACGACCTAACAACAAATGACAGAAAACTCACACATTAAATACACAGAGAGGGAGCGAGGGGAGTGGAAACACATGGGGAACACAGCTACAGAGAAATAAATGTGAGTCCACAGGGAAACCAAACTAAACACTGAACGTGGACCATGAGACTATCAAAATAAAACAGGAAACACAGAGACTTAGACTGACACACGAGCTTGACAGACGAGGAAAGGCAGAAAAGAGAGCGAGGGAACACGAGAGAGAAAGACATGAAAGGCTGGGGAATGGCTATATCTGCATTCACGTGTCAATCAAATTGGGCTACACCCCAAATGGTTTTGTTCCAAGCTCCTGAGTGTCTGTGGGCAATGCCATGTTTTTGGAGTCCACCTCAAGTTGTGTTAGCTTTCAGAAGAGGCAATTAAACATAAAATCATTATGTTACTTTTATCACCCAGTCTGAAAATGTAACTGCATAAAGATGGGGGAAAAGTGATTGAGCTACTTGGATCACTTCGCAAATATAAATTGACATGACTTTAGTAGCTTCTGCAAAATGTTGTTAAACTACATGTTGATTTAAACATAGCTAACTCAAACACATCAGGAATCACTGATAACAATTAAGGTGAATTTGCTGGGCTCATTATATCTACCGTTACTCTAAAGGCAGGGACTAAAATTCCAAAATGAGATGAATTGTCAAGTGGGTCATGAGAAGTTCCCAGGAAGGCAATAAAGCAACTTTTCTACGCTCACAGTCATAATCTGCTGACAGAACAAACTCTGGGATTGATGGCATCATTTGGCATAATTTCGCTTCACTGCACAGATAGAAAACAGCTGAAGAAAGGCATTATCATCCTCTTGAAATCTTCTGTACTGGATGTATTGCCAGTCTTCAACAGGAAATCTTTTTGGGAAACATCCTCCAATCATTATAGAGACAAATACATCTGATTGCCAGTCTCTGACATTTCATTTTCTCTATTTCAACACATTTTATGAATGTTTTTTAAGGATTGTCTCTTGTGTGTTGTCTTCGTATAAGAGATGTGTAATCAAGTTCATCATTGTGGTTTGGTAATAAAGTGGTCACCATGGTAACGACTAAATTGGCGCACGTAGCAATTCATCTTACTGGAAAAGTTATTTAATTTAATCCACTGTTTAGTAGAGAGCTTACCAAACAGAATTCATCACTATTACACTGCACACAACACTGTGATGGGATTTTTCATCAATATCAGAGGTAGCAAAAGCACACACATCCATCACTTTAGCAGAACTACACAATCAAAAAAATACTCTAGTGAAGAAGTTGAATCAGTAATTCAACTTTTACCAAAGTAAAAAAAAAAATCCCCTTAAGGGAATAATGTGAAATGTACTGAAAGTATAAAAGTTAAAAAAAAATTGTGCGAGATAACTGGTAGAAATGTTCCTCCAAAGAACAAAGTTAACTGAACCTCATTATTACTAAAAACACAGCCTGGTTGGAAGCAGGAAGTAGGCCGGGCCACGACGGTCCAATTTTATAACCAGCTCCATTCACGCTTCAACCAATAGTCAGTCTCCACTTGGAACTTACATAAGCACAAAAATCAGAGAAAATTAACAATCCCACCCTCAGGAGTGGAGGAAAACACTACACAAAATTATGACCTGGGTCATAACAAATTCTACTTCTGATAAATGTACTCAGCTTGAACATCTTTTATTTTTTTACAATGAGAGAAAAAACAAAGGGAATAGAAAAAAAAACTAGGTCTATATATTGTTGCCTACAGAGTGGAAGGGCGACTTTGCCTCCACACCTAAACAGAAAAATCAGTACAGTCAGGGATTAAAGTGGGATTTGGCGGGTGAGGTAACCCTAAAGTCAGCTGAAGTGGTGGAGCAAATCAAAAAGAAAGAAAAGCAATTATAAATAAGTCACAATAATTTCAATTGTGAGCACAAGTAGATTTAGTATGCAACTGTGATCGGCTCACCTGTGCTTCTTTCTAGATTTAGCCAGCTGAGTAGAACAACATACAAGCAGACGCTACATGAACTATCATGGCTTATTTCCCACCCCTCCACAGTACAGATTAAGTATAAAGGTTGAATTCAGTGAATGAATCATCCTCATGTGCTTTCATTTGAATTAATGTATATTTCCCTGTTACACTGACCATGAACTTTACAGCTGTGCTTCACCAGTCCAACATAACGCATTACTGTAAGCTTCATCACAACCCTGCAAACTACTCTCAACTGCACTTAACTAAGTATTTTCATGCAACCTTTGAATACATTTCACTAAGCTGCCCTTACCTTTACACATAATCTCTTTTCTCTTCTTCTGTCCTGTCTTTCTTACATGTTTCTCCATCGCCGAGTGGTGTTGTCTCCTGGGAAATACAACAAATGTCCATTGTAAGAGAAAGAGTTTGTGTGTTTGCTGATATTTGTTGGCCCGTTAGAAATCTTACATTACGTGACACTTAACGTGCTTGCTTCTCTCTTGAACCACTAGCAACATGCGGATCAGGATATATCAGGATCATGATTCATGAACATCTGCACCAAAAACACAATTCCAGATGTCATGGCCAACTTTAATCTCTGAGTATAGTACAATAAATGAGGCATGTTTTTGCCTTTATTCTTTCATTGTGTATGATAAGCTCCAGTGATGGATACTCCAATAGGATTATCTTTTATCTGTTATAATTCCCTCCATTTAGGTTCAAATCGGAAGTCACTCAGTAATGGTAAATAATAAATCACGTCAAAAATCTTAAACCTGAGGTAGCAAGCCTTTTTTGAAAATGTGAGGATTAGAAAAAGATATGTGTGTAATAATGTAGAGAGTAAAAGTTATCAAAAAAATAAGTACCAAGTACAGATACATGAAGTACTGTGCAGTAACACAGTTACAGCGCAGTATTTGTGCTTGTTGACATCCCATCTTTGATCAGTATAGTACATGAGAACTGCTGAGCCATTACAATGCAATGATAAGACATACCACAGCTGGAGGGGTGGAGGGATGAAGAAGGAGGAAGTGCTGTCTTTATCTTCTATATAAGGCTCTGATAAAAAGCTAGCTGGATTTTTTAACTTGGTGCAAAGCTCCTCTTCTAAGAAGAATTAGTAGTAGTCTAATTAACGTTTTGTTTTCAATTCTGTCAATTTGATAGAAAACAAATCCTTTCTGTCTGTGTGGTCAGATCACATTTGTTTGTCTTGTGTAAACTTTTATTATAAGGGAGTCTTTTGTGCTTTCTTTCAGACCACGGACTAAGAAAAGCTTTTTTCCTTCCTTAAGAAATGTGGAATAAAGCAGGCACTCTTCAGTCTCCCCTGTCTCCTCTCCGTCTCTCAACATCTTTAAAGCTGTTATCAAAAGTCCTTCTGTCTCATCTCTGCTAATATAAACCACAGGGAAAAAGCTTATAACTGCTCCCACAGCAGCACATCACACACGTACCACATTCGAGGAGTCAAGTGCTGTATGTGCTGTTATCCAGGTTAAATTCACATGATCATGTGTTTGGCGTTATGAGGTTACAGTTGAACTATTTATTGAAACATTTCTAATACAATTGTTTCTAAAACAAATTTCTGATCCAAGACTTACTTATCTTGAGGGGTGGGTGTAAAAACTGATTCAAAAGCAAGACACATAGTCATTGCAATATTCTGTACTGTATTACTGGATGAAAAGGGTTGTAGCTCATTTTGAATTTCAATTTATTTCTTTAATAACTATCTAAGCATGTCATCTATTAACATAACAATAAAGATCCAAGACTGGTTAAAAGGTTTATACTCTACGGACAATGCATGTGTGATTAAAAAAGAAAAAAAGTGAATTGAAGCATTAAGGCGTTAAGTGTTTTATTTTTTTTTACCATTGGCCCACTGACTGGCCCACTGACTGGCCCAAGTGCGCTTTAAATGACTGTAAATCATGGTTTTAGACAGAAGAAGAGAACACAAGCTTTAGTGCTTGATAGTTGATAGATAGTGCTATCTCAACATTGACAGAAAAATCACCTCCACCTAGATTTTACCATGTGCACTTCACGTTCTCATTATTCCTCAACCATTTTCGGCTACAGAAAAAATCAGTTTGGCATTTATTATTCCCTTTTGTTTTCAGGACTGCAATATTAGATTAATTTGGGGAAATAACAATGCATCAGTGAGCTGGAAAGCTAAAGTATTGATGAACTGCTGTAAATGTATCAAGAGCTCAGCATGTTCCAGACATGCTAGCAGGTTTAGCTGATAGCTTTGAAGCTACAAGCCAGAAACCACGGTATCCTTCAGCTCATGGAAACACTTTTCAGAGATTAACTTGTTAATCTTGTTGATCTAATTCTAATCAACATTAGAATTGTATGTTTAATTGGAAAATTAAGAGGACTCCCACATGTAAAATTCAAATAGAACACAAAAGACTGGGACTAAATATCTGGCTAATCAGATAAAAAGGCTACAGTTTGCTAGTACTGAGTATATAGATTGGATTTTATACTTAAGTGGTCTCAGTCTAGATTTGCCCAAGTCCAGAGTGAGGGGTGCATCAGGGTAAGAGGGACAGAAGAAGTAATGCCCCCGTCAAGCTTAGAGCCTAACATACATATTGCAGTATCTAATCCTATCAAATGTGGGAATAGTGTTATGATCTAGATTGCTTCAGTTAGTTTGATCTAGGTTTAGTAATGTTATACACCTAAATAATGAGGTCAGATGACTCCCAGGAGTCACTGGGTCAAATTTTGAAGTGGGGTTCATGGAGACACTGTTTTCACTCATGAACTTGCCAGCCCAGAGTTCTTGAACTCCGCTGAGAATCTTTGGGATGTGCTGAGGAAGACTTTAAGCAGTGGACCGACTCTCCCATCATCAATACCCAGGTGAAAATGAATCCAATATTGGATGGAAATAAATGCTGTGATATTAGACTATGTGATTTCTATTTATTTATTTATGGATTTTTGGACAGTTTAGTTTTTAAGAGGCTCGTTTCGGAAACACTGCCATTGCAGTTGGCATGTCCTACATATTTGCCTATATGTGGGCAGCTTTTTCAGAACAAGGAAAAATTTTCAAGAAATTCAGGGGTTGTTGCTTGTAAGTTATGTTGCTCTTTTTTTCCCACTTTAATCATATGCTGCTTCAAACCTTTGCTTTTCAAGGGAGAGGTGTTAAAGTAACAACCTGGAAGCCAAACACACTCTCTCTTCCCCTTTGATTTCCCTCCTACAGAACATACAACACATACCTCTAAATCACATAATACCCACTCACAAAATCCAGTTACTTCTCAGCAAAAACAGATCAGGGCTTCCTCCACACAGACATGGCTGTCAACGATAGATGATGAAATGTGTTTTGTTAAATATGTGCCTTTGTGTGCATGCAGATTCATCATCAAAACCCTGCAGGGCCACATACACCAGAAGTGGGTTTCACATAGCTAGGCGATACACAAAGACCTCTCAACAGTTTCAATTTGAGGAATGTGATATTTACTCCAGTATTTCTAAGTTCTGTGAACTCAGTGTTACATGCTGCTGAATTTTAAGTCAGAATACTGTGTATGATTTGCAATAGCATTGTGGCACACCCAAAATGCATGGCCACTTTTGTGTTAATCATTTCATTTAATTTATTTAATTTGTTTATCAGTTATTTTCCGTGGCTATTAATATTCAAAATGACTTTGGTAACATGACCAATTTAACCAGTATATTATTTTGTCACATGAACTGTATAGAAGGTACAAAAAAATGGAGCAAGACCTCAGGTGGAACTATTATTTCAAGGCAGGTGCAACCCAGTTGCTTTAGGGGGATGGACTTCCGCCCACTATGCAGATGCATCTGAGAGGCAAACCGAGTGCACTGTTTTCATTGCTCCTGAACTTTACCTGTATTTGCAGGTTAGTACCTGGTAAAAAAAAAATACTACCACTGTTTGTTACAAAGCAATGTTTTATCTCCATGCTAAGTTGTAAAGAAGTAAGACAGTACCTGTAACACTTATGGGCACAGCCGCACGTTTGACCCGCATCAGTCTGAGACAGCGGGGTCAGGCTGCGCAGGCCGCTAGCAGAAACGTCGCGGTAATATTTTGTTATTGTGGGTCGTAGCGCCCAGAGCATTGTTTTGTAGGAAGGTCATTCATATAGATTTATTTTCTTTTCATTATGAAGGTTGGTACTCCTGCACACTTTACAATTTTACATAAAGTTTATGATACAAAGATGTTTTATTGTTAAAGTGTCATTGAAGTTTGAAAAGTATAAAGCTGTTTAATATGTGAGTGTTAATGACATGTGAAATAGAAAGAAGTTGCCCATGTTATGCAAAAGTGAGTTTCATCTTCAGTGTGCTGTAAATGATGTGTGTTTATTTTTGCTCAATTTCAGTATTCAGAACCGGTACAGTTGTTCACTTTAATTTCAACCAGATAAGAGTGTGGTTTGCTTTAAATACAGTTGTATATTGCTGTAAATTCATTGTAGATTACAGTGGCTTTCAATTGCTTAAGCAAGAGCATGTGTGTACTTTTGTTTTGCTTTGACTGAGCGATCACATGAAGCACATGTAAAATAGTGGAAAGTGTAGAGTGTGAATCCATTTATTTTTCTACTTGTGACTTTGGAAAAATGGACAGATATGGACACTGGGACTGAAAGAGTCATGCACACATGGATATTGTTAATGCTGTTCATGTTTATTGAAACTTGAATAAGAGATGCAATCTGAGAGGCAAACCGAGTGCACTGTCTTCATTGCTCTTGAACTTTACCTGTATTTGCAGGGATTTCTTCTTTGTTATTGTGGCACCATTCCTGGGGCCCGTAACAGCATAATCAACTATAATAATGAAGTTTCTTATCAGTGTACCGGTTAGAAGTTAGAAGTTACATTTGAAAATATAGTTTTATAGTTTTCCACAAGGTACATTTATAGATTCACAGTGCACGACTTTTACCGTCTACACTTTTAGTTAAACAAAAAATTGGTATTAGTAACAGCAGTTACAGCATGCAACATTATCTTTGTTCTAAGGCCTGTCCTTCTACAGGGTGGTTACCCTACAGACAAAGCCTGTGGGCCTTTGCACTGATGTTCTGAAACTGGATGTGACAAGGAAAGGTTGGATTTGACTGTGTGCTACATCCTTATCTAATGCGAGATGTTACCCAATAAGCATATTATTACAAAATCTTTTTGTCTGACACTTAGTCCCTTGTTTGGGTGAAGAATATGTAATCAGTTCTGTTTACCTATCTGTCTGTACGTCTGTTTGTTAGCAGTCTTGCGTTCAGCTTTCAAGATATCATGTTAAAATAATGTGTGATGGCAGATCCCAATAACAGCTTGAGCTGATTTATTTTGCTAAAAGTCACACCAAAAGTGAAAATCTGTAAAAACTTTATAGCTCCCACAACTGTTTTTATGGATCATCATGAAACTTCACAAGAACATACTAAGCCTACTAGGACATGAGTACTTCGGTTGGCTAATGATTTGACCTTGACCTATATTGTTGGTGCCAAAGGTCAAAGTTGACCTTGAAAAAAACTTTCTAGTATCAAGTCATATATCATATGTAAGGGCATGGAGAGAGCTGTACAACTAAATTTTAATTTTTCCAATACGACACCCTACAGCGTCATAAAGTTTCATAAAATCACACATTACATACAAGTCAAGTTGTCAAGTTTTTACAGTTTATAGAAGCCAATCCTCCAACCATTTGGGTAAAAATAATAAAATACATCACTAATATTTAATACATACACGGTCATAGGTAAAAGGTCTGACATAAAAGGTTATAAAAGCAGGCCGACCTCAGCGTGTTGCAATAAAAACAACATAAAACATCAAAGTTTTAGGAAAGGCCGTACCCTTCGGTGGGCGTTCCACTCTCTGAGTGCTTCTGTTACAACAATGACTCAGTCGCTTACTTAATATGATCTAAAATTAAGGTCTGACTTCAGTGCAGAAGACCATTCTTTCATCAAATTCTTGTATTAAGGTAGAGATTGTCCACAGAGAATTATGCAGATGGTCAGTACATATAAGGTGTGTTGTAGAAAACTGTCTTAGGAACAAAGCACCGCTGGCAAAGTCTCCATTTATAACAACTTCTGAGCTAACAAGCTTTCCTCGATCCTACGCTGTCTTCCTTCAGATAAGGTTATTTCTACTCTTTATCAACAGCTCTTCCTTCTGACCTTCATGTTTCTGCATGCAAAGTAGACACTAGATAGGCAGCTTCACAGAATAGGTTCTGAGGCCACCAGCAGAGTCCATTCATCACTTCACACAGTAGGGGTTCTAGACTTGACACCTCAGGACATTCAAAAGGAAGTTCTAACATAAAACTCCTTCTAACACTATCTTAAATAATAAATATCACCCAAAAACTGACTTCTACTGTATGTCATGTTTTGTGCTTTTTGACAACAAAATGGTAACTATAAAGTAAGATAACTGTAACACTACCAATGCACTGACTTTAGTTTAATAACGATCTGCATAAGAATGCAATTTGTTTCCATTTTTTCCTTCTTTTATTTGGGCCTGCCAGCTGGAAATGTTACTGATGAAGCAGAGGAGGAGGAGGAGGCCTGACAGCTCAGCTGGTAGCAGTTTCTTAGTTAAAGTGCAAGACAAGTGCGAAGTAAACTTAAAAAAAACAGATATTATGAGTGCTCCTGCTGCTGACACTGCTGGGGCATCATGAAAACTTCTCTGGTTTGACATGTTGTTGTGAATAACTCAACAACACATGAAATGTCATGCTGGCTCCACAGGTTCTCCCCTCTACAGAACAGAGGATTTGACTACCAAGAGTTTTCTTGAAATCACTCATCAAATCTTGTGCTTTGATATCAGAAAACAAGTTAACCTGTCAAAAATCAGCTGAGGAATCCTAAAAACATAAAGGGCAAATATTCACACCATGTAGTTGCAAAACAACACACATAACAAATAATGACACACTGTCTTATGACACATTGCATGTGTCAATGCATTGATAACAAATACAAGCTACTATTTACTATTTATTTACATCATATTTATTCTGACTTTACCTCAATAATGTATAGGAATTTTTTTTATTTATGTATTAATCACTTTATTTTATTGTATAATGCCTTGGTGCCACTGGATTTAAACATGTTCCACACTCATACTATAAGACAAATGGTGGGGGTCTAGTAAGGAAGTTGGGGGAAGCAGACAACTCCACAGGAAGAGTCTTTTGTCTCTTCGAGGACTCTGGGAGGTAGCAAGGGAGTGTGAACCTTAAGGTGTGAAACAGCTGTGTACATGCAGCTTGCCATCACCAGTGTGTGAATGTGTGCGTGAATGGGTGGATGACTGGATATGTAAAGCGCTTTGGGGTCCTTAGGGACTAGTAAAGCGCTATATACATACAGGCCATTTACCATTTTTACCATTTACTGCCTTTTGTTCCTAGAGAAGGTATTTAACTGAGAGCCATGCTAGGCTCAGTGAGACTCTGCTGACCGTCTGCCCCGCGGTCATGTAGGCTCTCCATGTCACGGCCCAGCGGCACGAGGGAACAGGGATGGACACAGGCGCAGAAACCAACCCGGAAGCGAGGTGACTGAAAACAAATGATTTATTCCGCCCACAGGAAAACAAAGGCAAAACATAAAGCGACGCCACCACACTAGTGGCGCGTAGGGTTCGTCA
>NW_005187438.1:2617023-2640165 GCF_000239375.1 Pundamilia nyererei | reverse complement strand
CTCACCGCTCGTCTGCAGGCTTTATTTAAATGGAAAACTTCCACAACAATACCAGGGATTTATCTGTGCACAACTAACTGAGGCTTTTGCCAATGCAATGTTGTATCACATATGCGCAATTTCTGGGGAATGGGGCTGAAAAATAAATGTGATCTCAAAAGAAAATGTTGACAATTTTTATGCGAATGGCTGTAATGAAATTGGATTAGCTCTCAGTGAAATCTGAGCATGTCTGCTTCTGTATGCACATGCTGTACCCACATAGAACACATAAACACCTTTGTTGTTTTTACTTAGAAAGACCCACAAAAACTAACCATTCATTTTATTCTCTTGGAAGCATCTTTTTCTCATTGAACAATTTTGTATTTTCACTCAGGTGCAGCACAAATTAGGTTTGTTGTTCCTATTAAAATCATTTAGAAAACGGATTTCAGAACTTATGCTAGAGGTGCAAAGTGAGGGCAGCTGTAAATATTTAAAGACCCTTGCCTGCTGTAACTTGTGCACCATAAGCCAATAGACCGCTAAATGAAATCTATACCAGCCTCTCCTACTCCGTTAAACACTATTTTATCTTCTTTTGGGTTGGGTTGTTATTCACTTTCCCCACTCAAGTCAGTCAATACACTGTTTGAAAGCTTCCAGGCCGTCTTCTACTTCAGGGCAGCATAATTTATCTTCCCTGTGAATATATTTTGTAAAAACAGCCAGACATCAGTTGACTTTGAGGACTAATTAGATCATTTCATGTTGGTATTCCTGCATAGAGCTTAGCGGTTTGATTAAATGGTTAATCGGACCACTAACCTACAGTGGTGATGTTCTGATCCCAGTTAGACGCTGCAGAGCATCTCCTCCTCTCTTCTGGTGCTGGTTGAGTAAAAGTTTTTCAAAAACATCTCAAAGCCCTTTATTTTAAGATAACTGCTTGAATAATACAAAATGTACAGTCAGTGGACATATTATGGGATACCCCTTCTGATCCTGTGAACCTGTGATCCCTGTCTGCTTCAAGGCATGGTCTTCTGCATACCTCAGTTGTAACAACTGATTATTTCAGTTTCCCTTGCCTTCTTATTGGTTCAAAGCACCCTAGCTATTCTCCTTTGACCTCTGATTTCTGCAAGTCATTTTCACCCTGAGAATTTCAGCTTACTGAATGTTTCTTTCTGAATCTTTTTTTGGGCCGTTCTCTATGAACCCTGGAGATGGTTGCAATGTAAAATCCCAGTAGATCAACAGTGTCAATGTTACAGTGTTACTGAATTTAGTACAGTAATACGTTACGGCATGTAATTACATTACAGTTGGAATTTTGTTACTACTTGGATTGTAACGGTTTTTCAGTTATCTGCACGCTGAGTGGATCGAATGAGGAACGATATCAAACAAGAATGCTTTTTTCTTCCTGCGCACTTCCACTGCAATTATGTGGCAATGCATTACAGGTCATTTTAAGAAGTAGTGACAATGTACTGTAAGAAATTAGTTTCTCCAGTGAGTAATTAAGTTACATAATGTATTACTTTTAAGAAAAGTAATGAGTAATGTGCAATACGTTACTTTACTATATTGCTAGTTGTTGCACTTTGATTGACTGATTGGATATTTTTGTTAACATGTACAGTGTTTACAGCGTAAGCTAACATCTTAAAGAAACTCTTGTGAGTTATTAAAGTGCAGAAGTTTATAATTTATGGGAAATTTGTTCATCACTGACACTAAACAGATGCCACCTGCACATTTAATAACAAGATTGGACACAGAAAAGGGGCATAAGAGTTAATCATGCATTCAAATTTGATGTTTGAGCAGGGATAAATGAGAAAAAAAACATCTACAAGAGAATAAAAATATTAAAATATCAAATGCCATAAATACTTGGATTCAGTGTGTTAAAGTCCTCTCTTTTTTCCTTAAAAAAAAAAATTCCAACATAAAGGATTTCATTCCTTCATACCATATATTAATATTATATTTTTACTGTAGATATATTTAGAGACCCCTCCCACACACAGCACATTCATTTTATTTTTATTTCTCCTATAACACATTTGTGGTACAATTCCACATTAGTTCGAACAGTATTTCCCCCATTTAATCACATGCAAATTTGCAATCACAGTGTTATAATTACTGGAGGAAACTGATTTACAAGCAGAACGCAGATGCACTTTTTAAGAGCTTTTATTTTTAACAGGATTCATAAGCAGAGAAACTGTTAAGTTAAATGCAGGTAAGGTGTTTCTTTTTTTCAGCACCAGGACTGAGCAGGAGGCCACCAGAGAGCTGCCAGAGAGGAGAGGACTGGAGGAATTGGCAGCTGAGAGCTGAGTTAGAATTGTTAGGCTTGACTTCAAACTTTAGTAATGTTTTACTTGTGATTGTCATGTGGGGGAAGGTTCCAGAAAGCAATGCTGGTGGAGAGTGGGGCAGGCATTTGAGCGTTCCAGGAGAGTTTGAATGAGAAGAGGAGATCACCTTGGCTTCTGGGAAAGTCGTATCTTAATAGGTTAACAGCGAGAGATCCTTGAGAGCAAATGGAGTCCAGCCAAAGAGAGAACTAGGAGCAGAGACAACAAAATGGAGGGAAGTAACAGAATGTCCAAGTAAACCTCACTCATGAGTTGAGAGCCAGGTTACCACTGCAATGACAACAAGCAAAAACCTGGCAAAGAATGAAGCGCTCAGCTGGTCTTTTATCCACAGAAGATAATAAGCGGATGAGAGACGTGTGCTGGCTGGCCTGAGGGCAGGATCTCCCCACCCCAGGGTGGGATTAAGCACCAAAGCTTGCACCTACTCCATCTGAGAGCAACAGAGAAAGCAAGAGAACAGGGAGAGCACAAAGAAGAAGAAGAGGAGCAGGCCTGCCGGGACCACGGCATACTAATTAATAACTCCCTTAAAACAATATAATTCCACAGCTGCATAAAATATTGCTGCTGCTCTTCATGGTCAAATTTGAAAGCAGCAGCCTTAACAAGATGCTATGCTTCATTTATTCTTAAGCAGAAATTGCACTACTTGATCATAATTTTAACTTTGTTTGCAGGTATGTCGTCGAGTGTTTCAATAATTTGCAACTATGATTGGCCGACAGCATCAGTTTCTGCGTGATATTAAGAGGAGGGACACAAGGAAACTTTAATTTGCAGCTATGTTACAAAATCTCAGGGTGAAATTGTAAATTTTGCAGCCCATCCATCCTAATGTCATTCCGCTCTGTCAGCCACTTCAGTGTGAAGGTGGTTATCACCAATAATGTGCCTTTGTGTGTTGACAATTCACGAGATGTCCCATCAATGGAAATGAAAAGGATGACTGATCTCGAGTAATAACTAACCTTTCGCAGATTGATGGTGCCGATATCAGTGTGTCATGGAGTGGAAAAGCAAATTATGACTCTCAGCATATTGTGGGAAATTGGTGAATCTGCACCTGATGTGAGTGTCGTATGATGATGACAGTGGGAACCCAGTCTGAAACGAGATGGCTGTTACAATTCTGGTTAGCAATGCTACCTTCACACTTTAACAGCTTCACTTCCATGCTAATGGAATAAGTGTTGGATGTGTGGAATATTCTGCATTAATTTAACTCTGTGCCACAGCTTGTCTATAAGCAGTGGCAGTTTCACTAATGGAGGAACAGCTCAGAGAGTAAAATTGGATCTGCAGTTTATCCGAACAGCACGATCCCAGAAATGTCCCCTTCCCTGCCAAAAAAAATTAATTAAATAAATCTTTCATCTTTTCAGTTGCAAACCACAACAGCAGGGTATGGTGCTAGATGTCTCACAAAAAAATAAGAAAAAAATACCACATTCATAATATAAATGTATGCCAACAGGGCTCTTTGGATATTGAGTATCTATATTATGGTTCATGGGGTTATGTGTATAGTATATATGAAATATTTAAAACATAACCACACTACTATTTGAGGAATCAAGAGTGAGAAAACTGGACTTCTTGGATTGGTAAAAAGGCTGACAGGTCACATTTTAATTGTGTTTTCCAACTGTAACAAGTTTATATATGTAGAATGAGAGTCAGCTCAACCTAAACTTGATGATCTTTCATTGGACGCTTCAATAGTAAATGGAATTACAGGGAATGAACTCCTTGTTCCTTCCAAACACCCATTACTAGGAGTCTGGGCTGTAGGCATAATGACTAGAAATACTCGACAAACTTGATTATTTTGGGCTCACTCTTGCCACAAACCCACCACTCGCTTATAGGAAACGGCAGTAAAAATTATTTTTCCACCTGAGAGAACGGAATCATCTGCTCCTGCATACTGGGGCCATAATCAAAATAAGATCACACTACTCATTTTCACATGTTATGGTAGATGGGCTTTACTCCATCTACACACACAGCTGTGTATACTCACTTAATACAATGTAGCTGCAGAACTGAAATATCTGAATTTCTGGCTCAGACATTACCGTAATCCTTATGAGTTATTTATTTTGCAAATGTTGTTTCAGAGATGCTTCAGAGACTGAGGATAAGAAGAGAATGAGAAAAACCTGAACAACATGCCTGCACTAAAAATTTTAATTTGTGCTATTCCTGTTTACAAGACACATACATATCAATTACACACCGTTGGTGTTCATAATGCAGCATATAGTTGTTGCACACAATGGCTGATTATACAATACTGCAGGTCATGAAAATGCAATCACCATTCTCTACACACAGCAGGTAACTCAATGCAGAAATTCCTAATTGGCTGAAAACAGAATGTATTTGAATTTCAACAATGTATTTGCATTAAATTTTAAAGTCAATGCCTCATTTAGACACAAGTTAGTCACTAAAATTTGGTTAGTATCCAGTCTGTGAACATTCCTCCTGACAGGAAAACCTACACTGTTAATTTACAGTCATGAGGGAGTGGAAAACCTGCTGTAAAGAAAGTGGCCTAGAATTAATTGGCATCCAACATGTTGCTAAGCAGCTGTAGGTGTGTTAGCAGGCACTAGTGCAGGCAGCAGATGTGGACTGGGATTCACTCAGGCAGCAGCTGCTCTAATCCCTGAATTTATGGGGTGACCTTTCTTTCCTCTGCAATCATTTCAAAGTCAAACTCAAACATGCATATTTCCAGAACGTTTTTTTTTTTTGTTTTTTTTTTACTTTAGTTGACCTGTTTAAACTAAAATTCACCCAATACAGCATTTAATTAAAAAACACTAAGGATGTAACCTGCATTTTATGTTAGTGTCTCTACAAAGAGGAATAGTCCAGCCTATGCTGTAGGTTGTGATACCTGTTTAAAAATAATAAAAATGTAAATAAATTAACTTTATATCCAGTTTCGCAAAAGTTGAATAGAAAAAGCCAGGCAGATGGCCCTAACCTAGTCCTCCAAGCTGGAGGTGGGCATAGAGTTATCACCCCCATCATGTAAAGAACATCCATTTGCTACATAAACATTGATTCCTGCAACCAACCCAACCCATGATCTATTTCAGAAAAACCAGGCTTTCCAGTATTTGGTATCCCAGTTTAACTATTTGCAAGTATGTTTTAAAATATTTGAACAGCTTCTGATCTATGAAGAGATGCATGAACTGTTGTTAAAATGTCCTGGGCTGTGTTAGTTCTTTTAGATAGTCTTAATCATGCCTGCAAGGTAGCCAAAGATGTATTAATGGTTTCTCAATCTAAAATAAAAGCTTACTTTGGTAAAGATGCTATTAAAAGAAGTGTTTTAATGTTTGCAATAGACTCATATTAACCTAAACCCTGCAAAATGTGAGTTTGCCAAAGCTATCTTGACTTACTTAGGCAAATACGTTGGTCAGGGTAAAGTACATCCAGTTAAGATAACTGCTACTGTAGAGTTCCCTATTCCTGCAACTGTACCAAACATGAAATATCTTGTTCTCGTTGTCTGAAAGGCTATTATAGAATTTTCAGTCACACCTGAAAAGTGTCATGCTGAGCTGTATGTGGCAGGTAGAGTTGCGAACCCAATATGTAGACTCACAGGCAGTACTGCACTCGAAACAGTTTTATTGCTAAGCTTGCAGAAAACAGGTTAACTGAGCATGAACTATGAACTAAGCAGAAACCTGGAAATTGAAGCTGACTGCAGAATGATGCAGGGAATTTCTAAACAGACACGACACACAGCTGGAAAACAACACAGTGAGATTGTAATACTGGACAGGAGATGCAGACATTATATGCACAAGAGGGAATCAGGGCAGAGAGGAAACACCTGGGGAACATGGCTGGACATAATCTAACTGACAGGGGGGAAGCAAAATTGAACATGATGCACACAGGATGAGAGACTGTCAGAATAAAACAGGAAATACGGGAAACACACACTGAGTCTCAGACTGACTAAATACAGAGAACAAGGGTGAGAGCAAGGAGAACAGAAAGGCAAATAAGCATGGAGACAAGACTGACATCACATGGCATCTACTGACATAGATAACACTGAAAACTAGACACTACAAAATCCTCTAACCTAAACTTACTTAATGTAAATGAAACCAAGAAAAGAATTGAGTATTCAACCATTATAAAGTCCAGAAGCCCAGAACCACTGGGTAAACCAAAAAGACGTCCAAGAGTCCAAGCAGGCTGTTCAAACTATAAAAGTTCTCCTTTGTAATTCCCCAGTGCTAGTTACAGTGCTTCCCACACAATTCAAGTTGGATGTTGATGCTTGTGGTACTGGAGTCGGTGCTGTTTTGCAACAGGAAGATTCCTCTGGCATTGAGCACCCACAATGAAAAAGGAGGTCCTCATCATGCTCTCGGTCCTTCAGCATTTTGAGGCTTATGTAAGTTCAATTCCACAGCCAGTGACAGTAGATAGAGATCACAACCCCTTATATATCAGATCAGTATAACTCCAATAAATGACTATTGTGCAGGGCTCTCATACCCTAAACAATATAGAAATCTATTGCAAAGAGGGTCACGACAGTACTGTGGCCGATGCCCTTTCACATATGGCTTAGGATGACACTGGTATGGCTATTAATCTTAAGGGGCAGGGTGTTACATGTAACTCTCACTGCAGTTGTCTCCTAGTTTATGTGTGGGTATGGGTTTAATTTGTGTCTGGAAGTTATGTTTTCCCCCTGTTGACAGACACAGAACACCTCCTCAGTTTACAAGCTCTCTGGTTCTCTTTCCCTCTCTCACCACCAAGAATTCATATTGGACCCTATATTATTAATATTTTTTTTTTAAATAAAAGATGTTAATTGTGTTCCTCCTTGATACATGAAAAGATAATCTGCTTTTTTTTCTTCTTTTTTACGTTAATCCAGAAGTTCTGAAAATGTAGGTAACATTAAAAAACGAATACAATGAAAATTTGGGGCATTAACCTGGTTTTTACATGCTGCTCATTGTCAATTTCTGTGCCCAAGAACACCATCCTTGGGACATAAAATGTCAAAACATGTAACAAAGTTTGGCTGCTAGCCTGTTCTTGACCTCACTTCCACTCTTGCACATTCTCAGATCAATGTGACATTATTGCTCCAATCATTTTCTTGTCCACCTTCTCTGAGCCAATCAGCCTTCATTCTGTGGACTTCTGTACCCTTAGGGTAAAGAAGCTAAAAGAAAAAAGAAAACAACCTCTTAACACTGAGGGGAAATCTTGTCAGATCTCAAGTTTTCATTCTAATTCAAATATCTGATGGAGTTGAAAGCAAAAACAAGGTGGATTGTGACTGATTTGTTTTGATCTTGAATGAGGTAGTTACATCTTACGCCCTCGTGCCTCGATTTCCAGGTTGAATGGGTCACCTACCATCTGCTTACACTCAGAAGACTCTCTGCAAAGAACAAAACCTCCTGTTTTGGGAGACAGTGATGCACACTTAGCCAAAAAAAGAAGAAATTTGGGCCAACTGAGGTGTTTTGAATTTCTAAGTCACTGTCTGTGTTAGGTTCAGATTTAACACATTGTGCAGCAACAACATTGCTATTTTAGATATATTTAATTATTTCGTGTGTTTTCATGTGTCTCTGTGTGTCTACAGGAACCCACTTTGGATTCCCTGTTTTATCTGCAGTCACTCTATCATTGCTTCTGGCTAAATATTAAGCACACCTTGACTTTATGGTTCTGTCAGCTTATATTTTAGAATGCAGAGTGAGTGAAGCAAGTTTTTTTGCTTTTTGCTTTTTTATATAGCTGCTTCAATGTGCTACTATTGAAATTAGGGGGTGGGTGGTGGGAAAAAATGTGTAACATTTAAAAAGGAATAAGAACCCACATTCACTCAGATTTGTGGAAAGAAGATAGCGATTGTAAAACTTCCTCAGGAATGTAAAATTTTGAAGTTGAGACTTAAATGATGGCTTACTTAAGTCCCAAAATAAAGACAAAAAGAAATGAATAAATTGAAAATTTTAAAAAAGAAAAGAAATTATGCATTAATGTCCCTACTGCACTCTATCACATTCAAATCAAATATATGTAACATTCCTCTGTGAAGCATCTGCAAAGCAGCTATTGCACAGTTTGGAGACCTAAACCCCAAAAAAGTGTCTTTAACAATATTGGGATGCTATCAGGGGGAAAAAAGAGAAGCAGCCTCTAAAATGAGATTATCCCCACCCAAACATTATTATGCATAAGTCCATTATCTTGTTACAGCCACACCGAAAGCAGCGCTGCACATTAACATTCACCAAATACAGTAGGAATGAGAAGCACAGACATAAATCTTTTGAGGACCTGAATAACAAAAGGTTAGCAAATCAAGGTAATCTGTACTATACTGAAGAAGGGGCTCAGGAGAAAAATAAGATTCATGTATTTAAGCCTGGCAATGAATTCTAACTCTTGACATTTAAGACTTTCCTGAAAGGTAATATTTACTACTCAAGAGCTTTCCTGTGCTGCAATACATTGTTTGCTGGATCTGAATGGTTTTCTGCACAGAATACATCAAGGTGAATACATCAGTCTCTCCAGTCAATCAAGGGAGCTTTGTGATATTTTTAAAAACACATTTAATGTAGCTTTAGACTATAACTTCTCTGTCTAGACAAAAAAAAATGGCTCTGCTCTGAGGCCCTCCTGAATGACCAAGCACCTCACCCTATTTTCAAAGTTAACCCCAGACTCTCTTTGGGTACTGACCAAAAGACTAAAAAGTCACAGATACAAGCAGAGTTCATGGCCATAGGTGAAGGTAGGACTAGATATTGTGTGGTAAATCTACAACATTCCTTTCATGCTCAGCTCTCTCTTCCACACAACAAATCAGTACAGTGTCTGGAGAACCTGTGTGTCAGTCTCACACTCCCTCCTGCCATAACTCATAAATAAGATCCTGAGGTACTTGAACTCCACCACTACCTGTGTTATAATCACCAGTGTGTGAATGTGTGTATGAATGGGTGGATGACTGGATATGTAAAGCGCTTTGGGGTCCTTAGGGACTAGTAAAGCGCTATATAAATACAGGCCATTTACCATATAATGTATAATATACTCCTGTAGTACCCACTACATTTGATCGGATTTAAAAACCAATCCTAACATAGTGGATTTTCTACAAGGAGAGCACAACTGAGGGAGACGGAGACAAAGCTGTCTTGGTCAGTGACCTATTTGGAAAAGAGGATTTTAAGGCTTTAAGACTTTTGGTGGTCTTTGTGAGACACAGAAAAGGTGAACATATGGTAGTTGTGATACATGAAACAAGAGCTGTGATGGTGTGGAGAGGCTTTACTGGGGACAATGTTAGAATTTTTTCAGAAACCAAGACAATGGGCGTGGGCTGTGAAAGCTTATTGATACCTGTGGGGACTGAAAGCTGATCCATGTGGTCTGAACATGTTTTCTCTCACATATCATGTACCTGGGTCACACCTGGCACCAAGATGCATTATGGGAAGAAGGCAAACCAGCAGAGTCAGTGTGATGCTTTTGGGCAATGTTCTGCTGGTCCTGCCATCCATGTGGATGTTATTTCAACATCCACACCTAGCTAAACATTGTTGCTGACCATGTACACCCTTTCATGGAAACTGTATTCCCTGATTTATATGGTCTGTTTCAGCAGGCTGTGCCACAAAGCCAGTCCAACTGAGCATCCATGGGATGAGCTGGACAAACAAGTCCAATCCACCTGGCAATTTACAGGACTTAAAGAAAGCTGTTGCTAACATCTTGGTGCGAGATACTGCGCCACACCATCAGAGCTCTAGTGGCCTTGATGTGTAAGGGCTGTTTTGGCCAACACAACATTAGGCAGGTGGACATAATGTTATTCCTGACCGGTTGAGTTTGTTCAAGACTGCTGGAAAGTTTCCAGATTAAGACCTTTGAGAGTGGCTTGAAGACAGACTTCAAAAAAGTTGTAAACCTGTTCTGCAAAATGCAACTTTTTGTGTGACAGCTCAGACTGAAATTATGCATCAGAAAAGATGCCCTCTTCTTTTTCTTTCTTATTTTCTGTGCTACTTGCACTTTCATGACGCAGTCCTACAATTTTGATAGAATTGAGATTTCTGTTCCCCACGTTTAAACATCAACAGTCTCTTCGTGTCCAGTCTAAAACCACTTTAGAACCCAAACTTCTAACGTCTTTAAACATTCACTGAATGCTGATTGAACGTTAACCATACAGCTCTGCTGAAGGTTACCTCAAAGTGCCAGAAGGTATTTTTGAACTGATGAAAATGTCTACTGCCCCAAACTGGTTATTAAATTCAACCCCTAGACCAGCTTGTGAATGTTTTTTATTCTTTGCATTGTTCCTGAGTGCCTGAAGATTGAATATTTTAAGTCCTCATTTCGTTGCAAGCACTACTATTATTCATGATTATGACTAACCTTTTGAATATAGAACATTTTTTGACTGTCTAGATTCACTGGCCTTTCTTACATACATCAAGTCATGCACAATCAGTCTCTTTAATGAGTCCATTTGATTCCAAAGTGTCTTCAAAGCGTCTGTGATAGAACTACACTGCAAGGTAGGGAAGTGTCCGTGAACAGACTGGCCTTTAATTAAATGCACTGACTTCAAGCAGCAACTGCTAATTTTGCTCTTAAATCCACATATAGGAAAATATCATGAGCTCTCCAATCAATAAACATCCCACTCACTGCAGCGAACGGGAATACCAGGCAGGCAAACTATTCTAAGTCAGCACTTGTGGCAAATGGAGCACAAGCACACAGTTAAACACAAAAAAAGTGCAGCTTGAAGTTGAGCCACAACAAAACTCTATTAATTCACACTCCATTTAGTAAATGTTATAGTTTGCATCTCTCAGTCTGAGCCCCTGTAGGAGAGGTTGGAGCTGAAACAAAGGGCTGTAAAGTTGAGGTCTCCCTCAAAGATGAGCTAAAGGTCAGAGATTACCTTGGAAATGAAAGCACAGCTCAAGCACGGGGTTAACCTAAGTGTGTTCTTACTTGTTAGAGTGTGCTAGCAGTGTCGACATGCCGACAGCCAGACTTCAGTACTGACTGATGGTCTGCTGATAGATTCTGTCAACAGGGTGATTTAAACAAAGGAAAGAAGTGTGCTGTAATCAGAAGAATATAAGTCTGAGAAGCTTGCAGTCACCTATTAAAAGGTGACTGAAGTGTACTTGAAACCCATCCAATAACCTGGTGTCATATTATTTCAGCTCAGCTATAATCTTAGACAGCATGTGGGATAATCAAAATAAAACCACATGCATGCATGAAAGACTCAGCTCACCAGTGTTATGTGGCATATAAATAAATCAACTGCATGTAGCCTTGATTTTATTCTAAAGTACAAAAAGCTTGGCCCAGTATATGGTTAACAGCTATTTTCTTTTAACACCCTGTGGTCCCTTATAGAAACCTTACACCTTACTTCCATATTTTTCAAAGGTTTTAGACCAATTTCTAAACTTTTTATCTAAAGTTGCAGATTTTTTTCAGCCAACCTTTAGCCTTTCATGAGGACATCTTTGATAAATGGCAGTCAAATTTCAGTTTTAGAGCTTCGCACAACACAGAAAGTGCCCTCCTTGAGGTAACTGGTGACCTCCTTTTAGCAGTTGACAGGGTTGCAAGAGCAGTTTCACCTCTTTTGGACATTGCATCAATGATGCTCACTTGAATGATTTATTCTTAGCTTTCAGAAAATTGTCTGGATCTCACTTTAGCTCTGGTAAACCACAAGGTTCGAATTAATGTATTCTCTATTTATATGGTAAATGGACAGTCCATTACAAAGTGCTTTTAATTGAGGGCATTCGATGACAAGTGAGGATCAGTATTGTTCCCAAGGATATCAAACCATCAACCTTCCAAGCCATAGCTGCTCCTCACATGCTTCTACCTAACCAAATTATCCATCATGTTTTTCATTGCTTGACAGATGATACACATGCGACTTTCCAATAATGGCAAAATCTAAAAAACAAACAAATAAACATTAACATTTCTCAAAGCTTGACTACTTCAACTCCTTCCTATCTGGTATAAACTAAAAGTGACTCTCGCCTCCAGCTGCTTCAGAACCTGAGCTTCTGCCTGGTTTTAGTAAACAACACCATATCACACCAGTACTGGCTTTCTTAGGTTTAAGATTTTACTTGTAACTTTTAAAATATGTCTGGCCCCAAGCTACATAGCCGATATGATGACCCGATAAAAGCTAGTTTACAAACTTATATCCTGTGGTGTAGCACTGCTGGTTTTCCAAAGTCAAGACTTAAGGTGACTGGACTTTACCTGGACTGTTTCCATAATATAGAAAATGTTTGCTAATAAGTCACCATGTTGGTTTTAGTTTGAAATCTGGGAACAGACACACTTAGCAGGAAGTTAGAGAAAGGGGAAATCGTGCCAATCAGTCTAGTTGATTGACTGTTACTGTAAGGGTCCAATGCTGGGGGAAAAAGGCACCTTGTGCACAATAATCATCATAACAGTAGTATGCCCAAGGTGTTCTTTTGTGTCACAGCCACAAGCTGTGTGCATATAAGTTAGCTTGCTGCTTGTGTTTTTGGTGTGTGGTAAACTTAGATCTGCTCCTTGTCTGCTGCCTGCCATGCTCTGCTCAATGCTTCCACTCTTCCAAACTCCTATCTCTAACTTGCTATACTTACATGCCGCACTCTCCTGCTTCACCTGCCACCTGTTCTCTGTCACCAAGCAGTCAGCTCACCACGCCACACTCACTCCTGCAACCCCCTCACCTGCATTCCTGCTTATCTGTGTGCCTCCCCAGCCTTCTAGCTGTCAGCTCATTTCTCTTTGTGCCACACCATCTGCACATCAACAACCTGAGTATTTGCAAATAACAATTTGTTAACCATGGCCAGCCTGTGCCAATTCTGCAGAAAGACTCACTGGTTATAGGGGAAATGTTTCTACAAGGCTGGTGATTTTGATTGATTTTGAAAAGGAGTGAAATTTTGTAAACAGTCTTTCAAGTAATTGGCTCACCAAGTACTAACTGGCTCAAAATTGTTGATTGTATCAGGTCAGAATTGGTCCCCTTTTAGCTGTGTTTGAACTGTTCTGCATGTTTCTGTCGGAAGATTGGCGAGTCTTATTTGGAACCACAAAAAGGACCTTAAACAAAACACAATACCATCAGTGTGCCTTATTATCCCTTAACATAACTGGCTCATGTATTCTTTTTGAAATGAAGAAAATAATTCCATCATCGTGCTGTATTTGGAAGGAAAGGAAGTTTATGGATGATGCAACTACTGTAACAGAAACTGGAGGAAACTAATCTTGGTTTGATTTTGTCATAACAGCCATTTCTAGTATCAGAACCTTTCTGTTGGCTTCGATTTGAGCTCCAGGAGCACTAATTTACTGTAACTCTTTTCCACTGAAGCATTGATTGTATAAAAAAGGATGAGAAGAACAATTTCCACTGAAAAAAATACTGGTACAGGTGCTACAGGTAGAACCACTGAAGTTAGAGGCTTTCTTAAGGGACTACAACTTCAAATACACTGATGTCACAGATGCTGCTTGTGAATTCTGTCCTCTGTGATTTTCTTTCTTATAGAAATTACCCCAGATTTGTTCTCTTTAGTGTTTGGTTTTCCAACATGTCACCCAGTTCTGCCTTCTCGGAACCAGTCTTCATTCTCTTTACAGGGACTGGTGAAATCCACTTTATCCCTAAAGGCCTTAGGGATATAAGTTACTAATCCACCCTTGCCTCACTTAATTGTCTTTATCATTAAATTTCAAAAGATCCATTTCCACATTTGAATGATGTAACGTATGCTACAACAATCCAACAATAAGACTGTATATCTTCATGCAACTGGTGAAAGAAATCCATTCATCTGACTAAACTGGATTGATGGTGCATCATCAGACTGTATTTAGAAACCCAGACTGTCATTGTTCTGTTGAAGGGAGCCTCGGGTTTGCTATACTGATGCAAGCATTGCTTCTTCACAGCATTTCCATCATCATTTATGTATCATTTTCCCTGAGTTGCATGAAACAAGATGTTTGATCATTTATTAACAATTCATATTTCAGGGTAAGATAAACCGGCCACAGGTGGGGAGGGGGGGCACTGCAGTGTACTTCTTGTGCCAGTCCCAAGCCTGAATAAATTAATAAATGAGTCAGAAGAGCATCCGGGGTAAAATATCTGCCAAATCAAACATTCTGATAATTAAGAAAAGATTTCCATGCCGGATTGGTTGGGGGCCTTGCCAAACAATGACCACATCCAGTGCTGTTGGCCAACACAGTGCTGGTGGAAAACTGTGCTATTGTCAGCTGAACACAAAAGATGTGGAAACAGGGAAGGTGCATTCAGAGGCAGTGAGAGAGGAGGGAAGGCATGAGTTTGGTGGTGAATGTCAAGACTTTTATGGGCTATGACTGATGAAGGGAGAAAAATTGTTGATATGATGGAGAGAATGAAGGAAGCCAGACCAGAAGCTGCTCAGGTGGAATCAAAATGTTCTACCTTAGGAGGTGAAAAAAATTCAGTGTAGGCAGGATCATGAGTTTGAAGCTGGAAATGAAAGGTTTGGTGCTGCAAGTTGTTGGTGCATACACCCCACAGGTTGGATATCAGTTAGAGAAAGAGGAATGCTGAAGCAATTCCACCAGAATTACACAGCTTGATATCACATTATTGATGTCACTCACTTATAAACAACAATCAGAAAATCAGCAACCACTGTGCTTTTTCTAAAAGAAACATCAACATATATTTTAAGGATAACTTCAGTTTTCTTTTAAAGCAGACTTTTCTTTTAGTGGGAAACCCATCAGTATTAAGTGTATTTCGGTAAGTGAAGCCAACAAGCCATGTATTTCTGTTAATTCCTTTCCATCCTGCAAAGCCTTGTGAAAGTGAGTGACAGCAACTTTGTCACAGCTGAGCACCAACCTGTCCAGCTAATTGCCACACTTCAGTGTAAGCTTGCCCTCTTAACATTCATTTATTATGCTATAATTGAAACTAAACAAATCCACTTCCTCAAGCAGAGATAATGATTGAAATCGTCAGAGACAATTTCTCACTTTTGTTCGTTGGTGTCACTCATCTAATTTAAATTTGACAGAGGTCACTCAGAGTTGACTTTCGCCTGCTTTGAAGAGAATAACACAAATCAACCTCCAAGGATGTTTTTGTTTTGTTGTTGTTGTTTTTCAGAAAGGAGCTCAAATACAGGGAAAACTCGTATACGACGCGCAGTATCAGGAGTTTTTGTTGGTTTTAGCAAACACATTATCATAGTATGGTATCATATACGGTTCCTCATGATACATAATTACAGTGTACCCTGCAGTCCCTACTGCCTGCTGCTCTAGAGTGGGCGAGCAGTGTTGACAGGCTCCTTCTTCAACTCCATGTAGCCAAGCTGTCAGTGGAGATGCGCTTGCGCAATTGCTGGGCGAACACACACACGCACACACACAGAGGCGCGTTTCCGTCAGTTTGTGCAGGTCTGATTCAAAATCATCCTGAGAGCTCGAATATAGAGACCAACTTATATTACAAAAAAATGTAAGTAGATTTAAAGCAGCCAGTTTTACAGGTTGGTTTGGTGTGAAACTTCCCAGCGGATTCATATTCGACTGCGTGATAATCAGCAGCACTTTGTCCTGGAACAGCAAGCAGGAGAGTCCTCATTAAATTCTCTGGACTACATCGGGGGAAATATTTAGAAAATTTAGTGTAAGTCTGAACACCAAGCGCGGTTCTTTTTCAACGAGGACCGACAGCCAGGGCAATCCAGCGCACCAGGTATTAAAAAAAACAACCCCACACACACAGATTTCCGTGCACCCCTGCTTAAAATTGACTCCAACTTTCAGCTTGTTCTTTACTTTTGCAGAGGTTTTCGCCATGAATCAAACAGCGGGAGCCACAAATGCGTATCGCAGATGCTCCAAGGGAGGAAAGGTAAGAAAGACTTACGTATGAAGAAGTTAAGATTTAAGAGTCTCTTTCCAGCGTCCATTTATGGCGCAGCGCTGGAAGGAGCATACCAGTGATACTGGATGTTTGTTTGCAAGCTTACAAAAAGCTGTAGACGCAGTTTTCATCATGCTGGGTTATTGCGCGTCTGTGCGCTTTGGAGATGTTGAAAGATGAGCGCGGATAGAATTTCTCGTGGAGACAAAATGAAATCAGTTTCAATGAAGGGAAGGGTGTTGGTGAGCAGTTTATGTTTAAGGTTTTGGAAAGAAGAAAAGCGAGGCTGGTTTGTGTACACTGCAAAAATGCTAAAGAAAAAAAAAGAAGCAAATGATGACTATGATGCTCACTTGCAGTTTTTTTCCACACTGATGGGATTTCCTCCTCAAATCTCTTCTTCAATAACTTGACAGGCACCTGCTGTCTCATATCCAAGATGATGACATACTGTACCACAGCTGTTTTACCAAGCTTGTGACCCACATAACAAGGCTGCTTCTACTGCTGTGTGGATGCAGTCAACTAGGAGAAAGATGGGGAAGAGAGGGTCTGTGGATGACAGAGTGTGGGGTGGGATTAAACAAGGAGGAAGCAGAAAAGCTGGAGGATGTGGGAGGAAAGAGATGGAAAGGAGTGAGGAGGAGCAGGAATAGAGGGCTTTCCAGGCTCTGGTGTGTGTGTGTGTACGCGCATTGAAGGATGAAACCTTATTCATCACCAGCGGGAGTAACACATGCAGACTTCTAAGTGTTTACAAATATTGCTCATTAGTTACAAATATTTGGGTTTATGGATTGATGCATACTGATTAGAGATGTCCCTGTCCACTCACAGAAGTGTCGAGAAAGATCTTGTAAATGAGTTTCGATGGGTGTGGACACATATTATTACACACGAATGCTTTGTGTTTGTTATCACTCTCAGTTTAATTGAGAGAGGCTGGTTTGTTTTCCTTCTCAGCGTGAAGGTGCAGGCCCACTCACACTGGGAATCAGGGGACTTCAGAATGAAACACATGAGTCGAACGCATGCCGCGAGCCTGCAAATTCCATACATTTTTAATATAGAAGCAAAGGCCAAATGATGGAAAAATACTGTCACACATGGAAAAAAATGAGACATTGAGGAGCTTAATTTCTTTTTTTAATGTATGATGAGTGATCGTTAATGGAAGTTCTTTTCAGATGACTCCTAAATTTTGCACTGGCTCACCTAATATGATTTTTTTTAAATAAGAATTCTGGTTAAAAGTAAAGAAAGTCTGGAAAGACTGTAAAAAAATACAGTTTTTGCAGTCTTATGCAGTAACGTGTACATGATGCAGATGGATGGCTTGGATATCTTGGATTACTGTGAATGACTGAATTCAGACAGAAAAAAATTGTTTTCTAAAGAGCAGTTTAAGTAAAGGAAAAAAATAACCATTTATAGCCCTCAGCTATAATCTCTGAACCCACTCCATTCATAACAGACATGGTGGTTAAAATCTCTGCATGTACTTAGGAACATTGTCAGTAACAGTTAGTCTTTGATTCCTAAACCAAAGTAAAAATTTAACCAACAAAGATGAAGAAAAAAAGCATACAAGCATGATTCAGAAATGCAGCTCCCGGCTCTGGTTCAAAGTTTATGTAACTGAGAGGAAAGTAGAAAACCTCCCTTTATTTTGACTAATTAAAGCATCCCGGATGGTATCTGTAACGTTACAGATACCACTGTATGGAGAACTTGCACATGTGCAAAAGTACCACTAACACAGAAGATGTATACTAGTTTTAGAGCAGCATCAACACAGCATCAACAAAGCAACAGTAGATGAGGAGTTTCTTGGGAAAGGTCTTGCTTATTTTAGCAAGACAATGCCAAACGACATTCAGCCCATATTACATCAGTAAAAGAATCAGGGTTGAAAAGATAAACTCCTCTATTAAACAAAAATGGGAGGATAGTCTCCTTCTTCAGAAACGCTTACAGAGCAGGTGATGCAACACAAGGTAAACATGGTCCTGTCCTAGCTGTTTTGAAACATGCTGCTCGCTTCAAATTTAAAATGAGCTTATTTGTTTAAAAAATCCTTAATTCTTCAGTGTCAGCATTATATAGGTTTCCTTTGCAACATAATTTATGATGAGGATGATTTGCAGATAATAGGATTTAGTTTTATTTTGACTTTATTTTGAACTTTTCTGAAAACAGGATTATATTATATACAACACAGTAGGCAGATGCAGCAAATACATGGATAAAATGATGAACTCAAATGGCTTACTGGTTTAAATATCTAGAGTCAATCATTCAAATCAATTGGCAATGTACAACAGAAGTGAAAAAGAGAGTGAAGTCAGGGTGGAGGGGGTGGAGACGAGTGTCGAGGGTGATTTGAGACGGACGGATAGCAGCAAGAGTGAAAACGAAGGTTTACATGATGGTAGTGAGACCAGTTATGAGGTACGGTTTGGAGACACTTGCACTGACATAACAACAGGAGGCTGAGTTGTAGGTGGCAGAGTTGAAGTTTGCAACGCTCAGATGGTTTGGACATGTGCAGAGGACAGATAGTGGATATATTGAGCAAAGGATGTCGAATATGAAGCTGCCAACAGGAGGAAAATAGGAAAATCACAGAGGAGATTCATGGATGCAGCGAAGGAGGACATGTAGAGGGTTGATGTGATGGAAGAGGATGCTAAGGACAGTGTGAGATGGAGGGAGATGATTCGCTGTGGTGACCCCTAAAGGGAGCAGCTGGAAGAAGAAGTCGAAATGACCGGGATTCATGTATTTTGTGTCTAGAGCATAAATGCTAACTTCTAAACATGTCTGTTAAGCTGTATAAAAAGACATTGCTATGTCCCGTCTTCCTCCCATCACTGCCAACTGGTCACAGCTCCCTGAGCCTGGTTCTGCTGAAAGTTTCTTCCTGTTAAAAGGGAGTTTTTCCTTCCTCCTGTCACCAATTCCTTCCTCATGGGGTCTTTTGATTATTGGGTTTTCTCTGTGTTACTGTACGGTCTTTATAAAACACATCGAGGTGACTGTTTTCATGATTTTGGTGCTATATAAATAAAATTGAACTTAATTGAACTATTTTATGTTAACAGTGTTAGATAGCATCCAGATCATTTAAACTGAACATGTGAACCATAACAGATAGTGTAGATCAGGGGCGGGCAATTCATTTTCCAAAGGGATTACATGAGAAACTGGGGCTGTGTCAGAGGGTCGCACCAATAACGGGAACTCAGTTCTAGTAAATATCAATTTGATCTTTTTATAAACTTTTTTATTGTGGCTCTTTTATTATGGCAAAATTGGCTAAATTAACTGGTGTAGATGGAAGGTGGCTGTGTTCATCCAACAGGTTGGGATGCTCTGCCACAGTAGTCTCTCTGTCTGTCATATGAGTCGTTTATTTATCGTTGACTTGTGTTTAAATATTTTGTCCTCATTTCTGCCGTGGGTTTGTCTGTGTTCTGTTTTGTTTTTTTCCAGCACGCTGATATTATTGTGCATAAAATATTTATGATGTCCTTTCACTCACTGCTTGTTCTAATTCTGGGATCTTTCATCTCCTCTTACCCGTCAACTTTGTGAGAGAAAATAGAATCAGATTAAACGGCTCTTCAGACACCAGTGTCCGTTTCATTATCTGTCCCGTGGCCACTTTTAGCCCACCAGCAGGACGTGCTGCGATTTCAAACCATTTTGTTTTTGGGGGTTTTTTTGTTTTGTTTTTTTGCTTGCTTGTTTTGTTTTTTGTTGTTTTTTTGGTTCTGTGCAAATCCTTAACGCTGCAGAAAAGTACTCTTTGATGAGTCGCCTCTCTCTTTCTGTGGAGTTTCTATTTGTAGTCTTGTTGACAGCCATCCCATGAGACTTTTCCTCATAGATTAATGACACAGCGATTAGGTTTGCATGGTTCTGCAGGCGTCCCAATGGTATAAAGCACATGGTCACATGGTCATGCTTATCAGTTCAAGCCAAGATGTGACATGTTTATAAACACCTGAAATGAATGGACAGCAGGTGTGCTGCTACTATTTTAGGATACTTTGGTATTCCATTGAAACCAGTAGGGAAAATAATCCTGTACTGAAGATGTTTCCTACACCGATGTCATTGTTGGATTTCTGCTATTCCCACAGCTAAATGGAGGTGATGGGATATCACAAATGGCTTTATAGTACTTTGATTGTGTTATCTGTAACACCAACAGTACCTCTCATCTTCCTTATCACAGATCAGAAGCTCGGGGGTGGGCTGAAGCTCGGGGGTGCTGTTAGAAATCTCTAAACCATCATAATGTGCAAGAACATCTGGGGGAATTCGTGGGGGCAGAGAAAGCTGCTTCTTCTAGCTGTCTTTCTTTATTATAACCCGTACTGATGTTACGATTGTGCTCTGTTTCCACATGATCCTCCTGCAGGGGTGCAGCAAAAAAGAGGAAGTCCCTTTAATGTGTTTATCTAAAAGCATTCTGGGAAATGTAGGACATTATGTGTAGGGATGGCTCATTCAACCCTCATGCTTCCCTGTTCTCAGTCTGTTTTTGTGGTGTGTAGAATTTAATTTGAGAATTTTGGAGTCTTCAAAGTGTGTTGGATATGTTGCAGATCTAATAATATAGTATGGTATTATTAGAATATTGTATTATAATAATATTAATCAAATAACATTCTAGTGGAAATAACTGTTAGTTGCAGCACCAATAATCTAATTTTCTATTATTTATTATTTCAATTATTCTGTTATTAAGTTTATAAATTTGTAAATGTCACCTTAAGACATTATGTTGCCCCCTCTAGTGTGGGTCAGGTAATTTTAATGTTGTTTAGCTGGACTGTTTAACCTATCTGTGGTTACACTGAGCATACTGTGTTTCATAGCCATATTTAGAGCATGCCACCTTGGTGTATAAGTAGAAATAGAAGCTATAGTTGATGGCTATTTTTGATGTCATCTTGTAGGATTAATATACCACATATTGGTGCAAAAACAAGCATGTTATGTGGGAATTTGCAGCAAATACATTATGAAAATGGTCAAATGGTCACTAGAGGGCAGTGTTGTACTACAATGTATGAACTCTTAGGGGGTCTTGCATTGGCTTGGTGGGATATACACTGATTAGACACTTTGTTGGGAATAAAGTGTTCACATCATGCAGTTGAATGCAAAGTAATAGAGCAGCTTTGCCATATATGCTGCAGTTATGCTCCTAAAACTCAAAAACTCCCTCCCCGCCATGCATGTTAACTGGATGGACTGATAATTATTACAGCAGAGCTTTTTAATTGGATTGCATGAGGTAGGCAGTGCTTGATAAGTGGAAGATCTTTTCTTGCTGGAAGCTTTTTGATTACATGATTTATCCCATAGTCAAAGAGCTCCTCTTTAGTTAACATTTTCTATGATTCCAGCTACACTGTGCGATTTTGTTCAAGATTTGACTCGCATATTTAATAAATCTAGGATTTTTTTTTCCTTTTCGCTGCTTGTAAGTTTCCCACTGCTCTGATATCAATTCAGAGCTTAACTTTTTGCCTCTATGTGTCACGCTGCTCCTTTCTTCTCCATCCCCTTGGTCACAGCAGGCTAGCTCGATTATCTTGGCCCTTGACAGCCCCGCGGCCCTGCGCGCACACTAAATCCCAATTAACTCCCTGAGTTTCAACCCATTTGCAACTTTTGCTAATCTCTGCATCAGCAATGCCCAGAACCCCCCCCCCCCCCCCCCCCCCCCCCCCAAATTCTTCTGATTACAAATTCATAACAAGGCTGTGAAAGTTTAACGAAACTAAACTGATTGTCTCGTGCAATGAATATGCATTAACTGCTGCTGCCCAAATGGAAACTGATCACTTGACTAAATCTGCTATTAAGAAATATTGGACTTTTGTCTTGGCATATAATTTAAATTCCCCCGAGGCTTATTTGTGCGTCTTATTACTGCATGGATTGTTTGGGGTGTTTTTAAACTAAAAGTCATTTGTTTCTACAAATATTGAACTTGCATCAGAGGAAACACAGCAAACGGATCCTTGCGGTGCTCAGGAGCTAAGCTGAAAGGTATTTGGATTGAGGGGAGACTCCTTAATTACCGCAGCTTTTTTGGCCAACAGCAGGGCAAACACCAGCATGAATGCGCCAAGTATTGATCCCTGCTCTCATTATGCATGGGGTCCATTGTAATGCACAGTTATCACTCTGACTCCCTCACTGGAGTCTATGGAAATCATGATTGATTTTCTTCACACTTCCTCCCCCCACCTCCCTGCCTAGTAAACTAGCATCAGAAGGCCTATCTCAATCATGTTTGCACTTTGAATTCCTGTACTCAAGACCCTCTCTCGCTCATTAGCACCAGTAATCTTTTTCTCATTCTGCTGACTCTGGGGGAAAAGGAGCGACGTCCTCGGTCAAACTGAGCTCATTCGCGTTTATAGCACAACCTTTGCAGTCTCTGCTTTTGAAGATCCTCCTTCATGCAATTCTCACACATATAAAAGCTGCTACCTGGTGGCAATTTGATCAAGTCTGTCTTCACAGTGTCTGCAAAAAAAAATGCACCTTGTGCCTCTGTATTTGTATGGAAACTTGTTTACAGTGTACACAAAGAAATGGGATTTGGATCCGCTTCTTAGAGCTCTGCCTCTGTGAAATGAATAATGCAACACACACACGCGCATACACACACACACACACACACACACACAC
>NW_005187438.1:2613705-2617003 GCF_000239375.1 Pundamilia nyererei | reverse complement strand
CACACACACACACACACACACACACACACACACACACACACACAGTCATACAGTGAGAGAATAGATTTTCTCACTTTTAAAACCACCAGGTGACATTTTTTGTTCTTTGGGGTTATTTGTATTTTTTTTCTTAAATGCATTGCAGATTGCTAATTCTGCTGCAGTGGCATTGCTGTTTGTAACAACCCACTGGTGTGTGCACTTAATCATCAGGTGCTGCAGCAGTGCTCCCCTGCCTGAGCTCATGCTACACACAGGAAATCCTTGAGGAAACAGGAGCTTTATTACAGTATGTCAGCCTGGGGGAGGGGAAAAAAAAAGCTAACTCAATGTGATGCTTACATGGAATTCAAAGTCACCGCAGTGTTGGTGTCACTCGGTTGCAGCAAGTGTGTTTTCCAGGGGATGACTGACACCGCAGGGACTGTAATTGCATGAATCCCTGAGACCTCCCTGGCCTTTTGAGTGAGTGGCTGCTTGGCGAAATGCTTGGGTCATGACAACCCATCTGGTGGCGTTTCACAAGCAGTCAACAAGACCCGACGAGACAAATGGCTCCACAGCACTAAACAGCAGCTGTTGTTTGGAAGACAGACACTTAAGCCATATCTAAAATCACAAACACATCCATTGTGTGGCTCCAGAGGCCTCAGTACCCATCAAAACCGGTTGGAGTTACTGCATCCAGCATGTTTCATCCTGCCAGAGCCTGTCCCAGTGGACTGTACCGTCAGTTTCCCCACTTTTACAGCCATCTAATGCAAATGAGTCTGCAAAAAGAGAAGTACCAAACAATTTCAATGTGCTGACGCCTGCACATCAGGCTTAAGTTTGCCCTCTGCTGGATGAGAGAGTCCATGAGCTTGAGCGGAGAAAGTCCCATATTTCACCCCCCCCAAAGTGGAGTTTGTGTATAATGAGGCTTCTGAAATGATGAAATCATTAAATTAATGGTTTCTTAATGGTGAGACTTAAATGGAGTGGTTTGCATTATATAGAGTTTGGTTTCCAATTGCACAAATGCTGATAGCGAAAAATTATTAGAATAGTCTAGAAACTGCAGTATGCTTTGTGAAGAGAGTCTAGCATCATGCTGCTGTTTAATAGAAAGGCAGTGGGACTTTTCATCCCATCATGTAAAACAGTGGGATATCAGTTACTCTAAATAAGCCATCATTTTATTCATATTGATTTTTTATGAAAGGGAATATACCATAGAAGTGAAGACTAAAAAAAGCTTTATGCGTTGCTGGTGTGTTTGATCCTCGAGTTGTAACTTCGGTTCTTGTGCTGAAAATGGAGAAGAAAAAGAGAGGTCACTTTCTGCTCCAGTCACTGTTTATTCTTATATATCATAAACCCACACAACAGGACCCAGGGCAAATCTATGCATTTAATGGCCGTGGTCAGAAATCCAGAGAGATGTTCATATAAATAGCAAATAGTTTTTCATGGGTTTGCTCTACCTGTGCTCTCTCTATGCTGCAGATATTTTCTCAGCAGGAATAGAAGAAGCCATCAGCATTTATGAAATGCTTTGTGAATGTCAGCATACTTAAAAATTAAAGTGTGCTGGCCATATTTATTTCATATCAGAAAGAAACACTCAAACATTTGGCTTTACACTTGGCCTGTGCAGCCAAGGATGAGGGGTTCATCCTCTCTGAAACAAGCTCCCTTCCCTTTAAGCCAGCTTTGTTCTGATTGGCTGCTTCATGCAAACACAAAGTTTAAGGTGGGTGGGGCTTCTAGGGAAAGAAATATAAAACCAAGTATTTAGAGCAGTCTACTCTAATTGAGCTTAATGTCTAAACTTTGGTCACAATCTTTTTATTATGAGCGTTCATCCAGTGTATGGACAGATTTGAAATCAATGCTCAGTGGCATTAATGCAAAGAAGGTTGTCAGTGATGAGTTGTGACCATGTTATCACAGGATATTGAGCAGCAGTTTTAGTTTTTTATCAGTTTGAAGTGTCTGTTAAATACCTTCTTGATCACAGTGAAGCGCAGTGCAGGGTTTTCTTTAAAAAAAAAATTCATTAGTAGTTTGTGAAACACAATCACTGTTTTTAAACTTTGCTCTGTTTCCCACTTTTCCTACCCCTTCATTTGCTGTTGCTCAGGTACTTATTATCAGTGAATGTGATTAAACAATTAAGTGGTGTATTTGTGGCTGGTGACATGTTTCCTAATGTGAAAACAGACCCCGCTTTCCCCAAAATTGGCTTTGTTCCACCCTTTTTGAGCTGTTATTTCTTCTCATGCCCAGCCTAAGCAGTAGGATATCTTAAAACCAGAAAATGTTTTAGGGATTTGAAGATTTGATTTGTGATCAAAAACTTTAAGAATAAATGAGTTTAGATTGGATAATATTTTCTTGCAGTTTTATGGAGTAATTATTTTCGATACTTTAAGGCAAGAATTTGTTTTAAAGGAGTTTTCCTACAGTCAGTTGATCCTAAAGAAAGACCCAAAATCAACAATTTTATCAAGTATCCCAACTCTAACTTGCAAGTTCTCTGTGCCATACAGCTTCATTATCATCCAAAAACTGTTACAATCACATCTCTCAGGCTCTGCGGTGCACCCAGTGGTCTGTTTATTGGGAAATTTATGGGAAGAATATGATAAACACGTTCACTGACATGAACTCTGCAATTCCCAACTTGCTTAACGTTCTTTAAAGTTTACTTGACAACTACATTTTGTGTTACACGTTGAACTTGATCAAATGATGCTACAATCTACACTCAAAAAAATCTGTTGTTGGATGAACACAATTTAATCGTGGCACCTTTTTCCACGCAATTTAACCAAGTACAATAAACCATTTTTGATCATGTCAAACCAACACATTTGACATTTGGTGGTTTAATGAAATCTAATTACGTTGGATCAACGTAGTATACTTGCATTGATTTGAAGTGATTTATTTAAGTATGTAGAGTGAAATTTGTTTTAATTCATCCTACACAAGTTAAAAACTTTAGGAAAACACAAAATCTTGTTGTTTGAACAACTACTTTGTTAATCAAGGCAATTACTGCTAGTCTTGCTTAATGAACCAATATGGGGGTTGATGATTTCACTCATTTCAATCTAATTATTTCAATTGGATTTGTTTTCATTTGTTACACATTTAGAAACCCACTACTTTACAATAATAAAAATTCACATTCAGATTATGATAACATTAACTTTATTAACTGGATTTACTGGACAATATAAGGCTACGTTCACACTGCAGGTCTTAATGCTCAATTCCGATTTGATCAAATCCGATTTTTTTGTCTGCT
>NW_005187438.1:2609417-2613041 GCF_000239375.1 Pundamilia nyererei | reverse complement strand
TAAAAGGTAAAACATTAGAATACTTATTTAAACAGGTAATGACATCTGAACTATGTTGGAACCAAAGCTTCCACAACTAAAAACGAATGCAAAATTTGCTCTATAAACTAATATGTCAACTGTATTTTAAAAAATTAAACTAAAAGATAAAAATACATTTCCCACGTGGCAAGTTAAAACATTTGACAAAATAGAATTACTATTGTGTGAATATGGGGGAAAAAAAGTATAGAAATAATTTGGGTGCAATACAACAACAACAAAATCCATAGGGAAAAAAATACAGGGATTTAAAAAAACAAAACAAAACAACAACAACATTTTAGGAAGTAAAACTATCCATATCCTTATCCATATAAGGACAAACAAAAATCATCTGCAGTGCTGTATAAAAGGTGATTTGCCCAACAGAGAGAATCCAAAAACTTAACAAAAAATTATTTCTTTTTAAATGAGAGAAAAAAATATAATATAAACAACTCAAATATTAACATTATATACTGGAAATCACCATTGCACCAATAAACCATTCAAGACCTTCTATCAGTCATTTTCAAGTGCTCTCACCCCTTAAGCTCGTTTTTCAGAAACTGAGCTTTTGTCCATCAAGATTTAAAAGTATCTTCTGGAGGACTTCAAAGGTGCATTTAAGTTCTGGTGGGTAGCTCAGGTTCGAACAGTATATGAGTCCAAACAACAGAGCACATGCTTGTGCAATGTTACCCAAATCAGTGAGAGCCTCCACACCCTCAATCAGGACACCAATGTCCTCTGGGTCATCTTCAGGTTCAGCACCCTCCTTTTGGATGACGTACACGCCTATTACAGTTTGCTCCATGTAGCTTTTTGCCTCACTGTCCGTATCCTACATGAAAAAATATAAGACGACAAAGTTAAATTTGCAAAAGTAAAATAAAACAAGTAAAACTGTTTCTATGCTGTTCATAAAATCTAAGTAGTCAAAGTAATAAACAGGAAATTACACCACGAAAGTAGTTGTTAGTAATTACTCCAATACACAAATTATAAAATAAACATCTCATGTCAGTAGAATCTTAGTATTCCATAGATAGTAAAGGAAAAACATAAAACAAAAGAGGTGGCGTAATTGACCTCTCACCGGCCCCTCCCCTGAAAGAGCCATTGTCCAATTACACATCATAGCAACCGTTACTATGTCTGACAAACATTGACTTCAAGCAAGATGGTGAAGTGGTGCGCCCACCGATACCCCGAGAGATTGTGTCTAGAGGAGTTGTGTTCTTTCCAGTCACAAAGCCAAAAACAACGTGAATGGATTAAACAGTGTGGAAGGCCCCACTCCCAGATAAATGCACCAAACATTATGAAGCATGCCTGCTCGCACATCTGTTGCACTGGTCATGTTTGTCAGACGTAGCAAGAGTAACTTAGGGGGACCGGACTCGACAAAAGGCTAATTCAGCTGGTAAAATAAAAAAGGTATAGAAGTGTTAGTACTAAACAGCTCAAAGTTCATAGACATTTCTATTTACAAATACTGATGACCATTTCCTTCCAATACCAAATTCCAGAAATTCTTTATTGCAACGCTTAATACTGTTTGGTATTCAAGACATCCTTTCCTCAATGCCAGGTGTCTCGTTGCTAATCTCAAAATTTTAACGATTTGCATTTGAGGCAACATCACAATTTGTATGAGAATGTTACAGTCAACATGCTGTCACAATGACTCTAGGTATGTGGTGAGGAAAATTTGTCTTATCTTCCCATTTGTATTCAAAACTTTGGATTGAACTGTTAAGTTTTTCTAAGGTGAAATACTTTATGGAGATCAAATCAGCCAAGCATTCTGCTAGTTCTACAGGTATAATGCCCTCAAATAAATCATGTACTATATCCAGGGTAAAGCCTGCAATAACATCAAAATGAGAGAGACTTTTTTAGTCAAAACACAGTCACATTTAACCCCACAACACAGGCTTGAGGTTTCCAATGCAGATTGTAAGTGAGCCTGATGGAGTTCACGTGTTCTACACTCAAAAACATCTGCAGTCAAAAACTGAATTTCATTTTTCTTAGCGACACAGAATCTATATACGTGTTTCCCAAAAATTTTTTTTAACAAAACCTGCAAGCCCGTGAGCAGCTAGGTTATCAGCTATTACGCAATTTACGGTGCCTTTAACAAACTCATTCATCTGAGCAATAAACACACCATCTTCTTCCAAGATCACAAGATCTTTTAACAGGGGTTCCAACACCTTTTCAAACCCAAATGTCTTTAAATCATCACTTTTCCAAAGAACAGCTAGGTAAATGTTAGTGCTGAATGAGAGCCTGGAGGCAAATTATCCAAGACCTAACAAATACCACAAAGCTTGTGTTTTTTGCGTGAGGTTCCAAGAGGATTGCAAACCTCAAAATCATCAATGTAAAGTGTAACGGAGATTCTCAGCACGTCAACAGCTAAAAGGCTATTGGTTCTAAAGTGTTTGCCATCTCGGAAAGACCTGTAAACACTCAGACCATCAGCCAAATCCTCACTTTTTTCTTGTCCTTTCTTGTTGCTCAATCACTCTATCAAGTAAGTGATTTTGACTCAATAATTCTTGCAATAACTTTAATAAAGGAATGTACTGACATGACTTTTGTTGATCAACAGATAAAATGTACTCAACAGGCTCTACGACCCTAAAGTTAACCTTATAGTATTGTTTTCATTTAAATGAAGTTCCTAGAGGGCCACACTTAGCTAAAATTTTTGATACAGGGTTAGAAATGCACACATTATTGGCAAGCTCCTCAACAACAGCCTGACCGATATAAAGGTTATGGCTCTTGAATACCTCTTCAACAGTTCTGCTTGTACTTCAGTCACAAAACAAACTTAACAAAAAACTCAACTCCTCCACCAAGCCATCTACTGCTGTGGCTGGTATTTAAAATATGTATTCCAATTTTAACAATATCCCAGCTATGTTCTGTTCAACAAGCTCTGCCAAATTTTCAGTGGAATGATTACTTCCTGACACCAACTCAGTTCCAACAGCAACTAGCACCTACACCTTCAGGATACGGCTGGGCGATATGGCCTAAAATTTATATCGCGATATAATTTGAAGCATGTGCGGTAGCGATATATATCGCGATATATTCTTTTCTTCTGTATAACGTAATTTCCACACTATAAGGCACACTTAAAATCCTTTAATTTTCTCAAAAATCTAGAGTGTGCCTTATGTATGAATTCTGGTTGTGCTTACTGACCTTGAATCGATTTTGGCATGCAGAAATCTGTTAAAAAATGTTTTAGTACAACTTTGGTAAGCCGAACTGCTTGATGGATTGTCAGAGCATTACCGCTGCCATAGTGAGAAGCTTCGCGGAGTAATCTGGGTCCAAAACTCCGTCCTCTTCCATTCAAACGAACACTAAGAGTTAAAAACCGTCTAAGTTCTTTCATCTTTAGTAAAATCATCAGCGTTGCTGCTTTACCAGGTGTAACAATTAAGTTTAACATCCAGTCATCCATGAAAACAGAATTTATTAAATTTAACGGAGTTAGAAGTTAACAGGAAGTCAGCTCGCTAGTTTCCACCTAAACATGACATACCATGTTCTGACTGAGAGATTTTTGAAACT
>NW_005187438.1:2607999-2609397 GCF_000239375.1 Pundamilia nyererei | reverse complement strand
ATTACAAACGTGTTAAATATTGTATTAAACATATCAATGACCGCTCAAAACACTATAAGACTAGCTACAGAAACGGGTAACAAGAAAAAATGAAAAGGAATAAGTGGAAATGCTAATAATGATATAAATATAGCCAGAGCGGATTAGAAATCTGGTATTAGACGGTACCTGATTTTCACTGTATTTGCTCTGCTCCCGTTGTCTAATTTCCAATGCAGACTTGCATTGGAAAAATGACAAGTTACACATTCGGAGTTAAAAACGTTATTGAACAATTAACCGATGGAATAACTTAGTTTGACTAAGATACTTTCAGTTATTTATTACTTACCTGTAGTGTGGAAGATTCCGCAGAGGGAAACGGCAGTTCACATAACTTTGTCCACGTTCCCGCCTCTTCACTTCTGGGAAGTTTGAGCATGCGCACTAGGCATCAGTTTTAGAGTTGTTGATTTAAAATAGTTACATTTCATTGAACTGAAGAATGCAAATCTAGTTCATTAAACGTTTTGTTATTTTATGTTAAACCAACAAGTGATAATGATTTAAAAACAAAAATTCAATATGTTCATGTTAAATAGACAAATGTTTATTGAATTAATCAAACAAATGCCTTAGTTTACTTTTTTGAGTGTATCCACTTAATAAATTTCTCATTAAGCCTCAGGCACACAGGCCTAGATAACAGTCAGCAACCACTGCTAGGGAAAAATGTGTATTCCATTACCAGCTTTTAAGTGGGTGCTGGCTTTTGTTAGGTCAGTCTAGCAAAAGAGGGTGCTGCAGCAAAAACCTCCTTGTCAATCTGTAGCAGGATTCACTTATCAGTCTGTTTCTGCTCAATGTTTTTTCCATATTTTTCAATGCTTTCAGTTATATTTAGCACCAGTACAATGGAAGCCCATTACTTTGAACTGTTGGAAGTCACACTGGACATTGGTTGTGGTGTTATTGTACTAACATTTTGAAATGATAAAATAACTGTTGAAATGACTGTTGTTTGAAGTATATTAGAGAATGCTTTTGTTGTCCAGAACTGGCACTTGCTGACTCATGAAATATAACTCTTTATCTCACCAAATCAATGTCTAATTTATTGTTTGTGAACCACTTGGAAAACGTTTGTCGCAGAATTCCAAAATTCTCCAGCTGTAGATATTAGATTAAAGTGAATTTGTTTTTAGAGGGTGAATTTCTTGTTTTAATACTTGGGTTAGAATGGCTGAAGTTCTGGACTTTTTGTTTAGTAACCACAAGTATGTCATATCATCAGATAATCAAGAAATCTCATGTGAAATGTGAAAAATCCTTTAATTTTCTCAAAAATTGAGATTGTGCCTTATGTAAGAATTCTGGTTGTGCTTATTGACCTCAAACCGATTTCTGCGTGCAAAAATC
>NW_005187438.1:2606477-2607571 GCF_000239375.1 Pundamilia nyererei | reverse complement strand
GCCTGAGTGACCGAGCCCCAGGCCGAGAGGCCGGGGGCACCCCACCTCCGAAGTGGCCTGAGCGAGCCCCAGGCTCCAGGCCCCGATAAGCGGCCGCCAAGGAGTGAGCCGGTGTGTACCTGGACGCCCATCCCCAGATAGTCAAAATCTCTACCGTTGGCCAAATTTATATTGTTTCTATCGTATATTGTTTATATCCCCCACCCCTACTTCAGGGTCATCAGAATTTTGTGCTGGGTCAACACACACCACTAAACCTACCTTGAAATCTTTGAGTGAATTTAAATGATGCTTCCTCTTTTTGTGTGAAATGTACCAAAGATATTTGTCTTGAAAGAGCAGCCTGTAATACTCACTATTTCATAAATGTGATCCAATATGTCCAAAATAATCTCTGTCTGTGGTAAGGTCACTGCAATCACATAACTTACACCTAAAAGTGACTGAACTGACAGCTGTCTGTTTAAAATGAGAAGAATGACATCTGTAAACATGTGTTTTTAGTCCACACCAAGTCTTAAATGTGCATGGACAATTTACATATATACAAAGATAACACTGGTTGGGTCCATAATGGTGATGTAATCTACAGTGTTTCAATAATTTGTACCCACTACTCTCCCTGATGGAACAACGCTTGCACTGCCACATACAAGTCACTGAAAGAAAAAAAGAGAAGCAGTTTTTAAGGATGGTTTTATTGGCACCCTTTTTTTCTTTTTGATTAAATCATAAAACTATCATAAAAATGTATGATGGCAAAAACTTACCACGTATTAAAGAGGAGGCACAAACAATCAGAAAAAGGGGGCAGCTTTCTTTGAGGTGTTACTATGGTAAAGAAAACAGATAAAATATTTTATAAAAATTTCACAGTGGATTTTTTTTTTACTTTGTTGCAAATGTATTTAAAAAAATACAAAAACATATAAATACTTCTTGCAATATAAAATTCACGGATAAATATCCAATCGGTTGCAAAATGTAACAGCAGTGTTTCACACCATGCAATAAAGATGCTGGTAGTTACGGTAAAGGTCCTACAGGCGATCTTCATAACTATCCGCCATTGCCTTTTCCTCTGACCTCGTGTT
>NW_005187438.1:2592727-2606457 GCF_000239375.1 Pundamilia nyererei | reverse complement strand
CTTCAGGTCCCAAAGTCAAACGAACACTAAGAGTTAAAAACGGTCTAAATTTTTTCATCTTTAATTAAATCATCAGCGTTGCTGCTTTATGGGGTGTAACAATTAAGTTTTACATCCAGGCATCCATGAAAACAGAATTTATTAAATTTAATGGAGTTAGAAGTTAACCGGAAGTTAGCTCGCTAGTTTCCACCTAAACATTTCATACCATGTTCTGACTGAGAAATTTTTGAAACTTATTAAAACGTACAGCTCTGCTACCACTTCCAACATAAATGAAGACAGAAAACGAAACAGCAATGGCATTTGCAGGGTTACTGAAGTTGGACTACCTGGTATATAATCTTGTGCTACGTGATTGCTAGCGACACAGCTATGTTAGCATAACATTAGCACAGTGAAGCTGGAGGATGAACGCCAACTTTTTTTCCACTCGATAAAAGTTAACGTGAGGGATTCTGGTGGTCAGGGACAAATGCACGATAATGGTTGTAGCCGCTGCAATGCTTTCGACCAAAACAGGCGCAGCTTGATGACATCATCAACATGCGCTATCGTGATAGAGCGATATAGTCAAAATCTCTATCGTTTATTTATATTGTTTCTATCGTATATCGTTTATATCGCCCACCAGAATGACTCAGGGGTGTTGATTCATTTAAACTAAATTCAAATTCAAATTTTAAATGTTAAATGTTAAAATTCAAATTTTAACATAATCATCCTGCTGCAACCAGGTTTCTGTAAGGCAGAATAAATTGATTTGTTGATCAATTATTAAGTCATGTACTAACAGAGACTTGGAGGAGACAGACCTAATATTTAATAATCCACATTTCACTGTTTTACTCTTTGGTTCAGATGTGGATACTGTATTGTTCTTTCTTTGTGATTTTTTATGTTTAAGATGTTTATTGCTGGTTTTTAGTTTGTTTGTTTTTTTCTTTTTTGGAGCTGACACAGTCTCTATGGAGATGGGTTTTTGGGGGGGTAGCAGGAGGAGAGAAGCTGCAGAGAGGCGTGTAAGACTGCAACTCTGCTTCCTGGTCCCAACTCTGGATAGTCATATTTTGGGGGGTGTGGTGAGAATAAGGCACGGCGGGACCACGGAGTATCATTCAGAGCCATCTTTATTTACATCTCACCACAACAACACCCAAACCCCTGATTCCCCGTGTTTTTAACGAGGCGGGCGTGATTAAGTATGCCGTGCAGGGAGGGCGGACGCACCTGCACGGCATTGCAGACCACGCCCCACCACAGGGGGTTTAATAAATTTGTCCATATTTCTAGAAATGAGAGCTGCTCCATCCAAAGTGGGATGGATGCCGTCTCTCCTAACAAGACCAGGTTTCCTCCAGAAGGTTTGCCAATTATCTATGAAGCCCACATTGTTTGATGAGTCTGTGTTGTTTCATATTCTTATTTTCTGATTTGATCAGAGAAAATTTAGCCTTTAAATCTTTTTAGGATGCAAGTGCTGACTTTTACAAGCTTCTGATGTTGTTGTGGTCGAGTCAAAAGAAATGGAGCCAATTTCTTTCCAGTGCAGCTATTATTTTACACTTCCAACTCAAGTTCAGGTCTGTTTCTGAGAAGCCCAGTGCGTCTTCGAAAGGAGCCACAAGGGCACTTTATGAAGGTGCAAAACCCTTTTCACAACGGCCTGTTGTATGAAACCAGTGGTTCCATAATTCAGCTTCTTTTCATTATAGTAAGTGTGTTCCAGGGAATAGCTCAGTCTGTGAAATCCCTTTTTATATCCATCTCCTTAGCTGCCTTTCAGCAGTGCACTCTTGAGGATCTTATATTCGCTCCTGGCTGCCCATGTGTGTTTCTGCATGCTGACACTGAGCAACACAGAGACCTCCCGGTCAGATCCATTAATTAGAATCACTTTACTTGATAACAGGTGAAAGTATATTAGCTGTGTACCTGCTTTGAATGTGATCAAATAGTTTTACAGCAGCAGTTTTAGTTTCTTTAGTTTCTGGCAAAGTTATAGTTGCTTTCTGTGGTTTGAAAACTCAAAAGTTTCCTGTTTTTAGGCTATTGGTCGCTTTTTTTTGTGTTTTCTTTTGTAAATCTTGATACATCTTTTTGTTACCCTGTAAGTTAAACTGTCAATGTACATTGTGTTTGGAGCACATTTTGCATCACCACAGGCATTTAAATTGCCACTTAAATAGTGCAGGGATTTTCATTACCACCTTTAAAAGGGAATTTAAACTCTCACATAATCATTTGAACCAAGACAGTCATTTGGCCCTATTTGGCCTGATTGCCTGGCACACTGCTGGCTTGGCCGTGACTTTACATATTGTTTTCTCGAGCTCTGTCCTTGTCTCGCTGCACTTCCAATCTGCCGCCTTTATTGAAATGTATAGCATGGCCCTGCCACGGCCCATTTTCATATAACTGGTAGAGGCAATTTTATTGACTTATTGCGAAAAAGCTGGTGTATTGCGCATCGCACAAGCCTCATCTGTCACCCGCATCCCTGGCAGTTAAAAAGGAATGATTTGTTGTGTTAACTCCCATGGTGCTCTACATTGCCCTAAAACAAGATGCTGTTCCCCTTGACAATGAACACTCACTGCCTGAACATAAACAACAGTTTTATTGTGCTCCAGTCTGCGAGCTTCCAAATCAATGCTTTGTAAATCATCCTCAGGAGGCATGCAAACACAGATCCACTATGTGTTGCCAAAACATCTATGGACACACTGGCACATCAATACAGATGGATGAAGAGCACGGGGCCAATGCCGTGTACTGTCAGCCAATAATAATGAGTGCTTCTGTGGCAAAATAGCAGGGATTCTGAAAGATGAAGGGATCGGTGAAGCCATCAACTATCGTTTCAGCTCACTTCTAAACTTGAGCCATCATTAAAGTGTAACAAAAGCATAATACTTTCTGATATTCTGCAACTGCTGAACCTCACCCTTGCTGCCTGTTTATATTAGTTTCACTTAATGGGTTTTGTGCCTCCAGAGATGGTAAAATCTAAAAGGAGCAGCAAGCTGTACACAACAGCAGAAAGTGGGACAGATATACAGGTGCAATGTGGGGGAAAAAAAAAAAAAACTCCTACTCAGCCCTGCCTGTTATAGTAGCCTGGTTTAGCCTATAGATGTAATGCTTACAAGTGTGCAGTCTGTTGCATGGCAGGGCCTCAGGGATAAATCTTTGTGCCTCATTATCTCTTCTCTTAATGATAAAGTTAATGTATGTCTTAATGACTGCAGGGTGGGACAATTACTCTGGAGCTTAAACCTATAGCCTACTCATAAAGACTTTGAGTATGTCAAATAACATCAGTGATAATAATTGTGAGCATTTTTTTTTAGCATGCGCTATGTTTGTGGTCCGTAATTGGCATTTTAACATAGGTTTTTTTCATCCTTAGAAACTGCAGTGCTTGCAGATGGTGGTAGTGATGCAGAAGGTGAAACTGGGACATCCATAGTCGTATGAAAAAAGTATTTTCTCCTTCCTGATTTCTCTTTTTTTTACATATTTGTCATATTTACATGTTTCATGTCATCAAAAAAATTCTAATATTAGACAAAGATTACAAAGATAAACACAAATGCAGTTTTCAGTGATGATTTCTTTTATTGAGGGCAAAAAAACTATCTAAACCTACATGGGCCTGTGTGAAAAAGTAATTGCCCCCTAAATTTCACATTATTTTGCTGTGGAGGAAATTTGACTCACTCCTCTTTAGACAATTGTTTTAATTCAGCAACAATGGATGGTTTTTGAGCATGAGTGGCATCTTTAAGGTCATGCCAAATGTCATGATTTGATGGTGTTTGCTTTTTTATTAGTTTCGTGATCTGAAACATGTAAGTATGACATATTTCAAATACTGTAGAAGTTTGTTCTATGTAGAAGAAAAAGCTGATGCATTACCTTGCTGCTAATAGTAATGCTAGTCTCTCTTATTAGAACATTTTTGATGTGCCAAGTTTTGATATGTTGCACAACACAAAGAAAACTTCTTTCATATTTTTACTGTAATTTAGATTGGGTGATAGCACTCTCATTTTTGATTTGTACATTCGTAGCTAGGAGTATAGAATAAACCGATGGTGCCACATTAAAATAATATAAGAGGAAATTTTTGCAATTAAAATGACTGTGTCACTAAATGATCTGACGTTACCTACCTTTATAGATCCTTTAAAAATGGTTACATGTAGATTGTCGAAGACCAGAAGAATACTACGTTGATATACTACATGAACATTTGGCAGGCTGATACTAAACCCATCAGACGGAGTAGCTCACTACCAAAGATAAAGAGGAGGAATTAGCCAAGCTTTGTCCAAAGGTAATAAAAGTCTACCCACCAGCATCTCTTACTGTCACACATTATACGTTTTATCTTTTTTTATATTATCTGTATGAAAAATTGTGAATGTGTTTTTCCCGGGAGTTACACAATGGACTATTTCTTTGGTCTAGCACAGTTCCTAATGTCTGCAGAGTAGATGCATCCCATTAGGTTTAAAAATAGCAGGCCTTGGGTCCACTCATACTGACATAGAAGTTTGCTGCATAAATGCCTGCAAACTGCAGGTAAAAGTGATCAACACTTGTCAAAAGGGAACATATTGGCTTATTTCAGGGATGGTTGCATTCAGCTTCTTTTGATGCACTGCAGCACAAATAGGAAAAAAAGGCAACCCACATCCAAATCATCTATAATTTTCACATTATGAGGTGAATTTTAAAATGGGAATAAATACTGTGGTTTCCATTCGATAAGAACTTTTAGACTTTTATTATTATACACCACTGTGTGCTGACAGACCATGTTGATGCAACTGTTGTATTTGTCTGGTGATGTATTCTCTTTCTCTGTAATGTGCTTTCACTTTCTGCTTAATAAAAGTTCCCGTGTGATGCATTGTCTTCGTGGAAAGCACACACGCACACACACAAACGCACATTGCACTTAGATGCAGCTTTCCACTGTTATTTACCAGATGTTTTCTAGTTTTTCTGGCATGTACACACAGGCTGTGTGTGAAATGTGACACTAATTTGCATGCTGACAACGATTTCCAGTAAGATTACATCCTGCTGATTGATGGCCACGCTGTTGCCCCAGAAACCACCTTGGGTATGTGATATGACTCTCCTGTTATCAGACATTAAAGCATATTCCTGTAGTTAATCTTCCCAAATGGGCGCTCACAGAAAATATCTGGCATCCATGGGCCTTGACTGGGAATGAAAGACGGCCATTTCCAGGGGTAATGTATGAATGCAGTTCATTTCAAAGCAGCAAAAATTACAAAGAAAGAAAGTTTCATTATTCAATGATAAAGTGAAGAAACTACAAGATTTTAGTGCAGCTGTATGATGGCAGAGAGCGGCGCTTTGTTAAAGTGAATAAGCTCTTTTGATAAATCACTGTGTCTGATGGCTCAAGATGGTGTATGGCTGCATAAAAGAACCAATGGTTTATCCCTCTACAGTCAAACCTGCCAACACACTGCTGTCCAATTATCAGCCCCTATGCATCATACCCAGGTCTACAGAGAAACCCTATTTGCTGTGATAAAACTTGAAAGCCCTCATATATAGACCTGACTTCAGGCCAATCCATACCTTTTTTAAATCCAGCTCGTTTAGCAAATTTCAGGCTTAAATCGAGGCTTTTTGTATCTCTTTTTGATTGATACTAATTTTTATGTATTTCATGTTATATAGAAAGTACTTTGAATTGCACTTGTACTTTAAATGTGCCTTTCCTTAAAAGTAAACTTGACTGGACTGCTGATTTTGGGGCCTTATGACCCAAAATGATTGTTAAACCTACAGGAGCAATTATCTGCACCCAACCTCTAGGTAATGGTAACTACAAAATGCACTGGTGCATTTGTGTACTTTTATCTCTGTGCTGTAGAGATCAAATATATTTTGCACTTAGATGTGTGCTAGATTCGCTTATTTGAAACATGCAGGGCAGCTATTAGCACTACATCTGAAGGTATACTTTATGAAATTAATCAAAGAAAGGGGGGAAATACGCTGTAAAATTCAGTGGGCTGTATCTGTCTGATAGATAAATGAACCACACAGGCCAGCCTTAATGGTTGCTAGCATTGCAGAGTAACCCGTTCTAATCATTTAGCAGTCTGATGACAGTTAAAAAGGACCAACGTGTAAATACTGATGGAGCTGCCGAGGATCTTATAAAAAAGGAGAATATGTTTTCATTTTGTGTGGGAAGTGACAGGTGTGTTATTTTCCAGTCAACTCACGGAGTCTACCTTGGAGAAGCGGATGAACCATAAAAAGCAATAATTTGCTCAATCTTCTTTCTAAAGTGTGATTATCCAGTCATACTTTAGCAACTGCAGGTGGGTATGACAGAAGATAGCCATATTTACTAACATTTGCTAACTTTCACTACCAATGATTATAGAATTGTTGAGGCCAAAAGCATTAAATAAACTGACTATATTAGTGTACGGAGATTCGGGTTATTTGCTGGCACAAACTGGGGCAAAACCAGAGTATCATAGCCAAATAATATACAGTAATAATATACAGTTTGAACGATTTATTCACGTGTAATTTTTGTTAATACAGGGCCTTGCAAACAGGGGTCTTGGGGGCACGACACAGGAGGCCAATTCTACGAAAAAAACAAAAAAGTGCTAGTCTGAGTGGTCTGAGGAGAGGAAACGTTCATATTCAGATCAAATTGGTTTCATATTTGGATCATCCAGAAAAAAAAGGCCACAGAAGGAGCAACTGGCTGGAGTTCCTCAGGTAGCAGGAGATTGAGGAGGGTAGACAGACAGGTGAGTCTCACTGGTGCGCATTCATTTCCAGAGAATGCGCACCAGCTTTGAGAAAATAGGTGAGTCTTACCCAAGGGAAATGAGCCCTTCAGCACTGTTTCTCATCAGACCATCAGTGACCTACTAGTTTAAGGACAAGTTCAACCTTCCACTCATCACCTTACTTAGGATTTGGCCATTGGCTACGTCCTTGTTTCTCTGTCTCTCAGAAATTCTCCCATATTGGCTAAAGGACTTATTCCATAGAACTTCTTCCTAGAAGATAATTTGGCTATTAAAGGACGGTAAATGGCCTGTATTTTATAGCGCTTTACTTAGTCCCTATGGACCCCAAAGCGCTTTACACTACATTCAGTCATCCACCCATTCACACACTGGTGATGGTTAGCTACATTGTAGCCACAGCTACCCTGGGGCGCACTGACATAGGCAAGGCTGCCGGATACTGGCACCACCGGGCCCTCTGACCACCAACGGGTAGGCAACGGGTGAAGTGTCTTGCCCAAGGACACAACGACCAAGACGGTCAGAGCCGGGGCTCGAACCGGCAACCTTCCGATTACAAGACGAACTGCCAACTCTTGAGCCACGATCACCCATGATACCAGCAGGCAGAACGGGATACCAGCAGGCAGAACCTAGGGTAGGACCTGCCCACCTCCACTTGAGAGCAAAACATTAGCAAAGACAAATTGGAGGAGCTTCTAACCAGCCCAGGGCCACATGATAATACAAACAGGCCTATTCTCTAACAGACAGTAAATTGGGCAAATCATAAAAGTATTAATATAGACTTTGAAATTATTGTTTTTGTCACAAGTTAAATACTGAAATGTGCACAAAACACATTCTAACGCTAGGCTAATTAGCTTACTAGATGGCTTCTTAACATTTTACCCACCAAAATCACAAAACAAATAAGATCTAGTCATCAAATTCTTCATCTGATCCAATTCAGGATAAGTAGTGTTGGAGGTTATAGGCCTGAAATCAGGGTACATCCTGGACAGATGACCAGCCTATAATTTGTGTTCACACACAATTTAAAATCACAAGTTAATCTAATAAGCAGGTTCATCAAGATCTTGCTGTCAAGTCCTATAAATCTGGGAGTTTTGCTGGACTAAAGGAGAAAGCCTGAGTAGCTGGTAAGAACCCACACAGTCACTGGGAGAAAATGCAAACTCCACTCTCTTTCCTGTGAACTTATTCAACATCATAGTGGAACATTTGAATGGTTTAACAGCAGCAGCAGTAATTAAGAAGGTACTAACGATGATTGTTACTTAATTGCTGCTTTTTGCTCCAATTCATTTCTGAAAGAACTCTGGGTATTCGGTCAAACCTACTGGTTTTTATTAAAATTACAATCAAGGTTAGGTAATGTCCACACTGATGCCTGTAAAAATGCAAATGCACCTTCGTGTTGAGAACCTGATGAGTTATATAAATCAGAGAGGAGAAAACATGGAGAAATTATGCAATATTATTTAAAAATAATACATGCTGACATTGATTTTTTTCCTTTCTTGTACTTTTACCCAACGCTCCATCCTGTTGAACTATTCAAGTGTGGGTAGTGAATCCGAAGCCAGCTGCTGTGCTGCGGGAACTCCTCATCCATCCCTGAGCAGGTTAAAGTGATGAATCTGATCCAAGTTCCTGACAAACGCCTGCTGTTCAAGGCAACTGTTTCATTAATATTCAGATGTGCTTACTGGCTCCATCATGTTGTGGAGGGAGGCACAAGTCTCCTTAAGTTGGAAGATAATCATCAGAACTTTTACATTTTCTGTTGTTAACTGGTAGAAGTGACTTTGGGCATCTGTATATTACGTTAGTAGTATTTGAACTACAGAAATATTAAAACCTTTATGTTACCTTTTTCAAGCCTAACACCACATTATTGCACCATATTTCTTGCTCTGTATTTATGCACCATTTTTCTGGCCTTTGAGTTCATTAGCGATGGTAACGATCTGTTGCCTTGACAGTCCGGGGCAGGGAAGGTCATCACAAAGCTCTTATCTAGATTATGAAGCTCCCCACCAGCGGAGAGGTGAGGCATTTTTCTTTCTCTCTTTTTTTTTTTTTAGAGAGAAAGGTGTTTGAGATGCAAATCACTTGATAGTGTGTGGACTGGGATAGTTGCTTCCTGCTGCTCAGTAATGGCCTTCAAATGCAGCTATCTCTAGTTCACTTTTCACTCTTAACCTGTAGCTAAAATGAGCCACATTTGAAAGCAAACCTACCTTTACCCAGAACCTCTCCACCCTACCCCCTTTGAGTTTCACATAATGATAAACATCAGTTGAAGACAAGCTTATTGTTTCAGTAAAGGTTTCAGTGGTCATCTCGTTTACGATTTACGTAGACTTAATTTAGTTTGAGGCTGGTATTGCTAATTCTAGTCTTCTTTGAGGCAAGTTCAGTATCTCTCAGGCTGCCATTACAACAGCAAAAAACCACAGTGACAACAGTTTAGAAGATACCATGGTATCAAGTAATTAAGTTGATAATGAAACCATCGATTTGTCCTGTGAAGATCTCGGTTAAGTTTATTGTGCTGGATGACTGCCATCATCAGAATGAAGCTTTGTTTTCTGGACTCACTCCACTGGGGATCCAGGCCAATCAATCCAGGATTTGAGCACATTCTAATCATTTTTTTGTCTAAAAGGGTTTTCTGGCTCTTCTCGGAGGCTTGACTTGGAATGCACCCAGTCCCAAAAACAGAGCTATAAATACTGACAAAGACATGTGGAGTTACACTGTAGTTCCTGCATGATATAATGCAGAGGTTATTAAGAAGAATGTCTTGTCTAGTCTTAAACGTTTGGGACTTTTCCGGATGTAGCCAAGAACGCCATGCAGAGTCCTCTTTGTGCAAAATGAATACAGAAAATATTAAGTGTGTGCAAATTTGTGTATATAAATACCTGTTTGTTGTTTCACTGCAGGAAACCAAGAATCTTTCGAGGAACTGTGCTTCCATTTTTGGCCTCTGAAACCTTGTACTGGATGTAATCCTTCTATGGTTGGGCACAAAGGCATAAACAAAAGCCCTCTTTGCTACAGAAGTATTTTCTAACTATTGGACCAGAGTTTTAAGGGATTACTGTTGTTTATCGATCAAAGACCGATCCTGTAGCTGCTGTGCAAACTAGTGTAAAGTTATAAATGATAGTAGTAGTAGCCACATTTCTGGCTTTCACCCTCTTGGCTTGCGGTTGCCTGGCATAACCGTATTTGGATAAGATGTTGGTTATCAGCTAGTACTAGGAACACACTTCTATAGAATGCGTTCATTGCACAGACACAGTTCCCTGGAAATTAGGGCACACTTACATAATTGACATGCTACTACAGTGCCATTCACCAGAAAATAAACTCAGCACAGAATTAACTCCATGTTTTGTTTTTTGTTTTTGTCCATTTTCTTCTAAAGTTCAAAGCTGGTATTTGCACTTAACTATTGAATTATTTTTATCAAATTATAATTATGCAGAAATATGGCAACAGGTAATACTGCAATGTGGAAAGCTCGCAATCTGCATAATGTTACATAAAATTGTGATGACACACAAACAAAATGTATTATTTGGAGTGTTTGTTTGCTGCGGGTTTCATGAAAGTGACCTTTTACCGATTCAAATGTACTGTGGTAAGCTGTGTTGTTTCATTATTTAAAGACTGAGTTCACCGAATTCACAAATGACGATGTTCTCAAAAACCTCAGGTGGGAGGCTATTTATCCACCCGTGGGTGGGGTTAAAAAGGTTCCTAAATCCTAATGTCACCTTGGACACCAAAATTGTTTGTGTAAGCTTTCATTTATCCAGGCTATGGTACTCTTCAGAGCTTGAATAAAGAAGGCAGCTGAACTTCTTTTGGTTTGTGAAGGCATTTTATAGTGTTCTTCAGTTCCCAGGTTTGTAACCCCTAGTGTGGTTTGTCACCTTTGGAGGTGATCCTGAGGGCTGTTGGCCCACTATTGATTGTGTGGTCATCACATGAGCCAAGGTGTGAGAAAATGTACCTCCATCATGACACGTACTGAGGTCTCCTATTGTGGCAAGATGTCAGTAAGGGATCCGAAGACTGTATTGTAGGTGACTGATAGCTGGTGTTACCATCATGGCCATTCACAGTGGACATAAACGTCGTCTTTGACTCCTCTTTCAACCCATCTCTCTTCTCGATCCAAATTGGGAATATTGGAAGTGCAGATGCATAGCCAAGTCTTTTCCCTGTTGAGGTGGTTCTTCTATGGTCTTGGCCTTGCTATAAAGTTACAAAGCTATTTTCAGCTGCACCCTTACCGACTAGGGGTCACCACATTAGGTAGCTTGTTGCAGACTTTATGCCAGAAGGTTTACCAAAAGGTATTTGTGGTTTCTTCTTCGACTGAACCAGGGATCTTTCACTTGTTAGAATTGTGTCCCTTGTTTTTGTTCATTTGCTTCTTTGTCTTTTGTTTTTGTTTTTTGTCAGAGCTAGGATGTGGACACTGAGTCACTGGGGTTTTTCCTGCCTAACCCTAATCATAGATGAACCGGCGTTAGTTTTCTATAACCATGAAATCTTCACTTTTACCAGACTGTAGTTACTATTTGTGGATATCTTATTGTTTAATGTAACTGATTATGTGGAATCTTTTTTTTTTAACTTTCTGATAACACAACAGTTTTTTGTGCACTGTGCATGTTGCCAGCACTTTGATCCTGCCAGTCATGCACTGTCTCTCTCTACACTGGAGTCAGAAAGCAGCAATCAACACTCCAGCAGATTTTCTCTCACCAGCAGAGTTTCCATACAGCTCGCTAGCTTTGGCAGCTGTCTGGTTCGTGGCATTCAACTGCCTTTTTTTGTCAAGCTTTACAGTATAGTAGTAGCACTTAGCCATCCCTGGCCAGCCATTTTCTCTGATAGTCTTAACATCTGGCAGCTGCTGTCTGCTTCTGCACAGCCAACATTGTTGTTACAGATGTCCTTGGCCGACACACCTGTATGTGATGTACTCTGGCTTGGCCCGCTATGTTTAGCACAGAAATAAACAACATGGTGAATTCAATCTTGCATGTGTGCTGCAGCCAGCTTTTTTTTTGGGGGGGGGGGGTTCATGTGTCATGTTTGATACATACTCCCTGATTAAATGTGAACCTATCAACAAGCTATAAAGCACCAATTTATACGCGCTTGGTGCCAGGAGTTATAAATTGTAAGTTATGAAGGTTATCCTTTAAGCATGCATTTGACAGAACTCCATGGAGCTGTTATGAAGGAAATCAGTAAAAAATGCAGACACAGTAATGAAGCAGCACAGCCTGCAACCTATCTCTGCGTTCTCCCTCTGTCAGCAGTCCAGCTGCTGGCGAGGGAGCCCAAAGCCCCCATTAGGTTGTTTTGACAGCCTTATCCACAGTAATTAATACCAGGCACTTTTAAATGAGATTTACGTGAGACATGCTGTTTGCACTTCCCAGTTGAGGGAACCTGCTCTTGGTGAACTGCTGCTTTAGAACTCACAGCTTCCCGGTGGATCATCAGTATACAGTATTTAATTCAGTATAGTAAACACTCTGAGTCAAGATTCAGAGGATTTCAGGCTGATATTGATTTATTAAGATCATGAGCTGGAGAACTAAAGCTGCCTCCATCTTGAAAGCTGACAATACACATAACTGAAATGGTTTATATATTGTATGTAACTGACAAATGGTGTTCAGAGTAATCCATGAGCTACGTTATTCAGTTTCTTTTTCTCTTGGTCATCTGCTTCTTCTTTTTTTTCGGCTGCTGGGTCTGCCACATCTCACCCTGGCTCTAGTATTCTTCCTGTCACACCAGCCCTCTTCATCTCCTTCTCTTCATTCACGTTTTAATCTCTTGCGTGATATTTGCTGATTCCAGTAAAAGAAATCAATACGAAACAAATGGCTTTGCTCCATTTCAAGAAGACATTGTAATGTTGTTTAAACTGCCAGTGAAAGAATGGTGTATGTGCTCTTCTCTTTAAGCTTTTTCATGTTCCTGTTTTCTCATCACATGACATTGAAGCTTCTGTGCAGAGAAGAAGTCAATAGTCTGAGTGGTAATTAAGTGGCTATTGAGTTTAAATACAGAGCTACACGCACCATGTGTTGCAAATTGTGCTACCTTTATGGTTTTAATAGAGGCATTAGAGCGATCTAAAGCTTTTGTTTTTTCCTTTTGGGCTTCCTGAAACTTTCTGAAAACTGTTTGTCTTTTATTTTTGAATACCTTTTTATTAAGCAAGTGACTAACAGGTAATTATCACACAAGGATCCACAATTATCTCCACTGTCCAAAGCCACTGCAATGGAAATACAGTCTGTAGAGGCTGAAATCAGAATGTATTTGAATAAACATTAAATAAAACCATTGCATTCTGTCAACATGGGTACATACAGTCATGTAAAAGGTACTGGGCGATCTGTGCTAGCGTTCTGAAAAATTTTAACAGACTTGCCAGCACAATGAGTCAATTGTGGAGTCCAAAAAACGAACAAACAAAAAAAAAACCTAAACATTTTTATTATGATTATCATATATTAATATTAAACAGGGAACCTCTATCTTAGAACTAATTCTCACAGCAATTATGGCAAGCAGGTTTCCTTTCTCTCAGAATAACCCAAATTAGTTATTAAAATGTAATGAGTTAATTAAGGTATTCATATTTTATAATTTAACGCTTGGGTCGCATGTAGATTTCTATGCATGTTATACCAAGTATACTGTATAAAAAGCTTTTCCTTCCAGTCCAATAACGTGAATGCATATAAGTTTAAAAGCTTATGAAAATTTTATATTTTTATCCCCCCATTTCTTTCCTATCCTGTTGATAAGTGCCCTTTAAATTTATTATTCCCTCAG
>NW_005187438.1:2560198-2592603 GCF_000239375.1 Pundamilia nyererei | reverse complement strand
CCCCCCTCCTTGTAATTCAGGTCATTACAAGTGACTGTAAGAAGCAATAGGAAGTCTGGCTTTAGGTAAGGGTTACTATAGTAAAAGGGGCAAAAATGTGCACCATATGACAAAAGCGCAGGAAGTTCATCATAAATTCTCACAGGCATCATTTTGCCTCAGCCATGACCTTTAAGGATTTCAATTTTTGCGGAATTTAATGTATTTGTGACAGATAGACGTGGCAAATAAGTGCATGTCGGCGATCGTAATATGTGTCAACCGTACAGTTGATTACAGCTGACCTGGCGTCAGTTTACTCTGAAGGGTATATCTGTCAGCGACGATCACCTGCATCTGGCCATCCCATTAAATCTGTGCAGCTTCTGAAAGAAACAAAACAACACGGTGTCAGTTTCCCTGTTCCACAGGAAATGGGATTTTCTGTTGCCTCTCTCTCTTCTCGCGCCTCTTCCAAACAGAAAAAAAAATCAAAAAAAGAAAAAAATCAGTGATCTCACTCAAACTTATATTTATTTTTCACCGTGTGGTTTGCTGTTCGTGTGTGCGAGGAAGGACAGCTTGGTCAATGCAAATATTGAGCGGTACACCGAAGAGCCCACGTTGTTTTCCTTCGTTCCCGTTAGGTTGTAAGCCCACCCACTTATTAACTGTCTCACTATGTAAGGGTCTGGCTGGGAAGCGGCGGGGAAGGAGAGCTGACAGAAGCTGTCCAAAAGTCCACATATCCAACCTTTTAGAAGCAGGCTCGGAAGGTCGACGGGAGGAAAAATGAAGGAAAAGAGTCTGATTGAGACTGCAAAAATGCAGGGCAACGTACTGGTAAGGCGGCTTTTTGACTCGTACGTAGTGTATGACGCCGATTTCGTTCCTTTCCCCCATCTGTTAGTTCCCGTTTTCCATAGCCTATGCGCTTTGACGCGCGTCGGATGTTTTGGAAATGCATATAATTAATGTCTACCTTTTTTGCGCCCGTTATAACCATGTGAGGTGATTTCTAATAGTTCACGCCCTTTTTTTAATTTCACGTGTCCTTCCCTGCTTGCAAGTGCAGCCGATCTAATGGAGCCAAGAGGGACATGAATCATAGTTAAAGGAGTTTGAAAGTTTTGTCCTGCTTTTATGGGGCCATTCATAATGACTGCTGAGTTTTGGCTTTGTCTCTTTTGCCTCGTGATGCTTCTGAGGGCAGAGGTAACCTTTTGCCCAAGGAGGGTCCCATTAATATTTTATTGCATCTAAAGCTGTGAGGTGCAGGATATATGACTCTGGCTGTCCTTGTGCAGGGAGCTGAAGGCAGCTATATGATTGTATGTATGAGGAGAGTGAATACTAAGTGTCCTTTGGGGGCTCTTTCGGATATTAAAGGCCACTATCTTGCCTATTTAAGGCTTTTGAGCCTTTAAATTTTTGATTTTGAGAATATTATAGTTCATTCTGCATTATCATATTATTTCATGCCTTATGATCCTTTGCTGATGTTGCTTGAGCGCTTGCTGAAATTCTTATCCAACCAACCAAGGTAAAGAAAAAAAAAATTGATTCCTCCCCATGATTTCTTCATTTATAGCTGAATAAGCCGAGCTCTGCAAACACTCAAGGCCATTTTGGAAGATGTGGGTCACAGCTGTGTGGAGTCAGGCTTTTCCAAATGGTTCCTTGGCTGAAGATCGTCTTTTTCTGCCCGTGGCCTTAAGTTGTGAGGGGATGTGCTGAGTGTGTTTATCTCTTTGATCCCTGCGTAATGAAAAGTAAACATGGGTGTTTATCATGAGGATTTTGGTCAACTTCCAAATCAGAAATGCGCTTGCACTGAATGAGATGTAAAGTGAAAGTGATTTTAATTTTAGTTGCACGTCTAAAGAGAAAAGAAAAACTGCCTATCAGCATCTCTAAAGCCCACTAATTAACACTTAACTTTGGGGCAATAACAAGAAGTTGAATTTTACTTGGGAATGAGTGCAAGACTTGGCTCATATATTACCCCCCTGAAAACTAGTGGTTTTACTAAATGACACAATAAAGAGTCCTGTCAATGGCTGTATGCCTGTCTGATCTACAAGTGGCACTAAAATGACAAGGAGTGCTGCAGTGAGCTAGAAAAATGCAAGAAGACAACCCATAATGACAACCTTGTAAACATTTTTGTTTGGAAGAAAAGCTTGTTAAAGTTCAGAATTTCACACAGTGTAAGGCAGAAGGCTGTTATTCAGTAGGTATTCCCTATGGGTTATTTTTTAAACCTAGCTTATTTAAAGGAAAGTGCATATCCCAGAAAGGCAGACTATTGTTTTCAGCTACAACTCGAGCATGCTACAGTACCCCTACATGGATCATTTATTCTTCTGAAAGTGGAAAAATATTTCAGGTTTTCCATCAGCATGACCCTTGTAAGTGAATTTAAACATCTCCTGTGATATCTGAAACCTGCAAGCAGGTCGTTATTGGACGGATTTACATTTAAGCAAATGCTTAATATTTCAATGGTTTTAAATTGACCTTAATTTAACTTTAAAAACAGAGAACACATACACACCCATATGTAAGAGAGGGCTACACTAAGTTTCTTTTTTCTTGCCTGAGTCCTAACTACTAACTAGCCTTTACTGTGAGCACCAACTCTACATTGACGATTGAAGGCCGAGAGACAGCATTGTCTTTTTTATGGGCCAGTGATAGACAACATTTGGATCACTGTTACACTGAATGCTGGGCCCTATCTAGACACTTTATGGCAGATTTCAATAACTTAATCACTGCTGCTGGCTCCACTTCACAATGGCGGAGGCATTTTCACACACAAGTGGAGAGTCCCTCACTTCACACAACAAAACACAATTAAGCCATAATTTTAAATGGGATGGATCTGCTGGCAAACTACTGCCACAGTTCCTGTATTATGCTGGTTTTGTACTTTTATTCAGCTACAAAAAACTTTTTAAATTAAAGTACAAAGCTATGGTAATAATCTTGAGCCAAAAACTCAGACTTCAGAGTACTCTAAACATTTAGATTCCACTATTTTCTTTCTACATGAGGTGGTAGGTTTGGCACAAGTTAGTTTAAAGGGAGAAGTGATAAATGTTTTTTCAGACACAGGACAAACTGAGGGTCTGCAGCAAGGCTCAGTATAAGATAAATAATGATTACTTTAAACTGTGAATCATGAAAATAATGAGGTCAGTGTATGTACAAGTAATCCCTGTGCAGTTCTTGGAAAGCTCAGGATTCAGACTGCTCCAAAACTCTTTTTGCAGTCATTTCAGGCACACAGTTTTGTCTGGAGGACAGAGACCCCTCCCTCCTGTCATTCGAACATTTAGTCTGTTTCAGAAAGTTTTGCCTAAAGGGAACACAGGACAAACTGAGTGCCTGTGACAAGGTGCAGTGTGAGATAAATAAGGATTATTTTGATCTGTGAATCATGCAAAGCTACTCTAGCACCATAAACAGAGAGGCTGGAAATAAACTGAGCATCACACTGTATCGCATCATGCATTGCTGTTTTTCTGAAGCATTTTCTGAAGTTTTTTACCCATTTCTCACAGTCCTAATGGCAACAAAGCAGATAATGTACTTTTACTTGACAGGTTTATTATCCCAAGTGATTGCTTCTTGCACAGTAAGCACATACTCATGAGACTGAGACTAACTGTAGTGCCTCAGTGGGAAGTCTTCTCAGTAACTGGGAGAAAACTGCACAGCGTGATTTCTGACCACAAAGCATAATAGTTGGATAGTTGTTGTTGGCCGTTTGGGATTCTGTGTGCAAGCGAAGCACATAGTACTTTAAATGGGTGGCGAGAACCCCCAAGGTGTTGTGCCTGCACAGGAAATTGTAGCTCATCAAGTCTGCATCCAGATGCCTAAAGGGGTAATGACAGTGAAGACGTTACCATGGGATACATCGGCTATTATCGCACCCGTTCGCTTGCAGTACAGCGTGTGCGGAGCTCAGTATGCTTGATGTCAGCAAATGTATGAGCTTCTGGCCTAAATGTGACACTGTTCAGAAACAGCTCAGACACTTGTTCTCCAGCTTTCACTCTGTTTATGTCTAATTGTTCTCTGGCATGGCAAACATCCTCCTTCAAGGGCACAGACGGCTCTGTTGTTGAACAACTAATGATTTGTTTCCCTCGGCTGAAATTGGGGGGGGGGGGAGAAAAAGGAATAATGGACTGAGAGATTTTTCTCTAGCAGAGGAGAGGCATTCAGAAGACTAACCAGAAAGAGTCCCTGTTGTCATGGTAATACCTTAGACTGTTTTGAGTTCTCAGTTTAAGTAAACATTGGCGCTCCTCCAGTGAGTGCTTCTGTTGTCTCATTAACTTCAAAGCGCGTGGCTGCGTGATGCAAAGATTCACTTCAGTTCACCTTGACTTTACGTGTATTTTAAGGTTACTGCTGGGGGGGTTGGTTTAATATATCTAAAATATTTTCTTTGGAAAGCACCTGCTAAAGTAAATTTCCCTTATTTAGCTGCCGTACATCATCCTGAATTTAGTCAACATAACTCTGCAAGTCATATAAGGACTGAGGTTGACTCAGAACTATGATGCAAATTGTAGAATTATAGATACATATAATGTACAGTAAGATTCTTGTTCTCTGGTGGACAAAGTTTGGGCTGAAAGCTGAAGGCTCTGCCTCCCATTCTACTTTTAAATACTCTAGGAACCATGAGTAAGCCTGAAGTCTGAGAGCAAAGATCTCTGCTGGGATGATACGGCACTATGAGGTCTTTAAGATAAGATATGGGAGCTGATTATTCAAGACCTTGTATGTGAGGAGAAGGACTTTAAAATTGGATTCTCAATTTAACAGGGAGCCAATGAAGAGAAGCCAGTGTGGCGGAAATATAATATCTCTCTTTATTCCTCTTAGAATAAGTAATGATGCTTTTGTTAAAAACTCCTCTGGTGAAAGTTGAAGTACTGGTGAAACCTCTGTAAAATGTTGTAAAAAGTATAAAAGTAAAAAGTAACTTTCCCATGAGCAATTTGAATTTATTTTTTACAAAAGAAACTGAACCTCATATTATCTTAATACAATAGCAAAACAATATTAATTCAAAGGAAAACAAATATTATTTCAGCCTAAATTCTACTTCTAATAAATGTGCTCAGCTTGAACATCTGTAGAACACAAGCAGAGAAAAACAAAGGGAATTTAAAAAACAGAAAAAAACCCCAACTAGCTCTGTTGGCTGTTGCCCACAGTGTAGATGGGTTACTGTGCCTCCACACCTAAACAGAAAAATGAGGTTAAAATGGGATTTGAGAGATGTAGGAACCCTACGATCAGCTGTAGTGCTGCAGCGCGGGGAAGAGAATTGCTAAGAAATGAGTCGCATTAATTTCTGTTGTGAGCGGCGCAAGTAGATATTGTGTGCAGGCTGTGTTCAGCTCTGACCCGTGTTGCTGGCGCTCTAAGATTCACTGCTCTTAGTGGATTTACCCGGATGAATTCAACATGATCTACGCAGATGTTACATGAGCTATCGCGGCTGATTTCCTAAATGCTACAAGGTATAAAGCTGATATAACGGTGGAAGTCAGTGAGTGAATCTAATCAGCATCATCAGCTTAGATTAAAATTAGAGTCTGCTCCTGATGTAACCTAACACTGACTATAGCTTCTCTGCACCAAACATAGTGCAGTGTTGCAAACTAACCACTTTAACACTACTGAATAGATCTGAATAATGAATTCCTTATATTTCCAGTTTATCAAATGTCACTGAGCAGTCCTTATCTTTAATCGTAATCTTTCTTCTTCCTCCCCTGTCCTCTCTTTCCTACATCTTTCCCATTTTCTGGGTGAAGTTATTTCTCATTCTTTTCTCCCCCTGGAAGACACAGCAGCTGTATCTTTCAGCTAGCTGACACATGTTTGGTGATCACAACTGCATACAAACAATTGTGATATTTGAGCTGATACAAAGTTGCATTTAAATTGAACTGCAACTTAAAAAACATGAAACCCCCCGTGTGCGTTTCTCTTCTAGTAAGATGCTGAAGTACCATGTTGTTAGCTCGGTGATGGATACACCAATAGGATTGTCTTTTATGTGTTACTGTTTCCTACATTTAGGGTCAAATTGGGTCCATGTCCGGAAGGCGTGCAGTGATGTGAAATTAATTCCCCCAAATATCTACAAGCTAAAGTAACGGGCCCGTTATAAAAATGTAGAGTAAAATGAGGAAAATATAATAATAATTATAATAATATTTGTGTGGAAATGTAAGAAGTAAAAGTTAAAAGTTGTTATATAATTAAATAGTAAAATACAGACCTGAAAATTTTATTTAAAGGTATTTCAGTAATGTTCTTTGTTACTTCCCCCCTCTGCCTAGCTGTCTATTTGTCCAAGTAGCTAATTATGTCATTGTTTTTGTTTTTTTGTTTTTTGTTTTTCATTTATAGGGATATTGCAACTATAGATTATTGCACATGTAAACAGCTTTGGACTATAGTGGCATACACAAATATTTTTTGGGAACTTTTGTTTTGTTTTTTGTTTTTTTTTAATAACAGTCCAGCTCATACATGTCTCAGGTCTGTGATACTTTGCATTTACGCCTCCAAAATTCTGTTTGACTGTGTTTAGCTTCTTCATGTACTTCAAAAAATACCAGCTAATAAATGAAACTGCTGGATTGATCAGTGAGTATTCACGGATTGGTAGCGCCATGAAAACAAGGAAATCTCAATACCCATTGCATATTTTCCACTGAGCTACTACACAATTACATTTCTCAGCTCTCTGGGTTGTACCGGAAAACCTGGATTCTTTCAGCTGCCCGCTTATTCATGAGGGGTCACCACAGCAGATGGAACTGCATGTTTGATTTGGCAGAGTTTTACACCAGATGCCCTTCCTGATGCAGCCCTTGCAGGGTTTGTGCCTCCTCCTGGTCTCAAACAAGGAATCGTTCTTGTGTTTTGGCAAATGCATGAACTACTACACTTTGGAGGCACCTGGGTTTAACTGAAAACTAACAGCCTGTAATGTCTGCACTAGAGTTGCAGTCTGGAAGTTTTGTTGCAACTTTTATGTACCTGATTTTTAAATAAATAGATATGCAATAGCTTCCAATGTGTCATGATTAGGTGGAAGATTTTGATATATAAAGTTATTTTGTTTTTTTTGAAAAATCAATATTTAAATCGATACAAAACTCCAAACCTATGTAGAAATGCAAGATACATTCCTTTAGTTAATTGATTTTTTTCTTTTCTTTCTTTTTTATTTTCAACTTTGTTGAACTGTAAATGCATATTTTTTCGAATTCAATATCACTTTATTATCATATTGACACAATTCAGCAATATATTACTGAATTATTGTCAAGAAACCCTTTAAAAACTTCCAAATCAATATCTATAAATGCTCCAGCAAAGCCTGACTCTTGGAGAACATCTGACATTTAAAGATAAGCTTATTCCATCAGACAATGGCAATAAGCTCAATGTACAAACTGTCCCCGTTATTGAAGATCAGCCTAATTTGCTTCCCGTTATGTTTTCCCAGAGCACAGACTGAAAGCAGCTGTTTACTTGTACCTCAAACTGCCTGTTTGGCGTATTCCAGCTGCTCGTGCGCCTTCAGGCTGATGGGTGCATTTTGATTGAGGGGCCAGTGCGCATGATTTGCTGCTCCACTACACAGTTAATGCCTTTTCAATCCGAACTTTATTGCCGGAGGATAACTTGTAGGTGTTATGTCAATAGCTCACTTCACTTGCTTTCATGCCCGGTTGTTTCAAACCACATGAAGAAGAATTGAAATCACAGCGTTGTTTGACCACCTCCGCATGTATGCTGCTTTATTGATTGCTGTGCAATGCCTGCTGCACCCTGCACCGTGATTTTCCAGACATCTGGTATCTGTGCACCTGTTACCCAGTGTCATGTAGTGAGTGAGTCAGCATTTCTATTCCAACTCCGAGGCTTTTAAAAATATCAAGCAGGATTTGGGGAGAAAAAAGGTGTTAGATATTATAGTATGGTGAGGCTGTCTTTAACTGTAATTAATGACTGATTTAATTATCAAATAATTATTATGATTGTTACGATTAATTAACCGTTGTGTAATCTGTAAATTGTCCATCACCAGCTTGTAAATCCCACCAGTGATGAGTGTAAATTACTCATTGTGCCTAATCTACAGTGGGAAGGCCGATTTATAATGTCATAAAACATCTAATCATAAATACATTCAACAACGTAAAAGCAAAATCCCATCATAAATTGCTGTCAGAAAGCAAAGTTGCAAAATGAAAGTCATTTTATGCTATATGTGCATGCTTGTGGACATATTTATGTACTTGATTGGGGTCAGAAACGCAACAGTCTGGGAGTGAGGGACTTGATTTATAGTGACCTTTACGCAGGCCGCAGTTTGTCAGCGGTGGCGGTGCACAACAGCAGCATTTCATTAAGCATACTGGAATCCGTCATGCTGAGTGTTTTCCCCCTCGGCTACATTTGTTTGTCAAGCAATCAAGCGAAGCTGGCAGATGGCTGGAGTTATCATCTTTTCCAGCATAGCAGATGAAATCCTATGACAAGGGTAGTTAGTTTTATTTTGTCTCTTGTGAAGTCTTCTTGCCTTCAGTGTTTTTGTTTTCTCTTATTTAGTGGTGTCTTCATCGTTTCGAGCTGCTCTTTGGAGAGAAAAGTTAAATAAGCTGAAAAATAATGGTAATTTGACTTTGATGGAAGTCAAAATTACCAATACCAGTGATCAGCCCTAAAAATTCTATCTTGAAAAATTCACTTTTGTGCCTATAATAGTGAATTGCATTTATATAGCACTTTTCAAGGCACCCAAAGCACTTTACAATTCCACTATTCATTCACACACTGGTGGAGGCAGCTACAGTTGTAGCCACAGCTGCCCTGGGGCAGACTGACAGAAGCAAGGTTGCCATATTGCGCCATCAGCCCCTCTGGCCAACACCAGTAGGTGGTAGGTGAAGTGTCTTGCCCAAGGACACAACAACAGAGACTGTCCGAGCCAGGGCTCGAACCGGCAACCTTCTGGTTACAAGACGAACTGCCAACTCTTGAGCCACGATCGCCCCTAACCAGTTTTGCAACAAAAAACAGCCATCTTTCTTGTGACCAATTCTGCTCAGCAAACAGTGGCTTTGCTACTGCAGTGTTCCGTAACAGTATTCAACGAAAAATGTATTTGGTTTGAAACAGTTTAGTTGTCAGACGAAAATTACTAGTGAAGACTTCATTTTACCACTGTCTACCCTGCCGCCAACGTAGATGCACCTGTCTATTCTACAGTGTTTTATCTGCATTGGCATTTATTTGAGTCAGTTAGGCTTAAGTACTAGGCCTCGGGCCTAGAGTAAGTGATGGACTGGCAACCATCAGTTGCTAGGAAAAATGTGTATTCCTCAACCAGTTGGTAAGTGGTTGCTGCAGATTGCTGGCAGTGACTAGGTGATATTGGTTACAAAGAGGTATATGGTGCTGCAATGAAACCTTGCATGCTTTGATCACTAGCAAATTCCCCTATTCGCCCCTAGTTGGAATGATATTTGGAACATGCCAACATGTCTGAACACACTCATAATCTACTTGCTAAGCTGTAGTGAAAGTATAAAAGTTGTGATGTAAACTGGGAATAGAGCATATGCCTTTAAAATAAAAGTTGTGAGTGTTTGCAGACAAGTTGCCAACCACTACAACCTGCTGCTGACCAAAGCAATCACAAGGAATTTTTTGGTGCTTGACCTTCTTGGCAGCTGTTTTCACCACGCTCTTCCATTGATCATCCACCACGTGGTCATATTCTTCCCTAGCGACCTGTGGTTGCCTCTGGGCCTGTGTGACTGAGGCCCTACAGAAAACATAAAACTCACAGATTATTTAACTTATTAGTCTGTTATTTTTTTTTGACTTGTTTCAAAACTCAAAGTGTAAATATATTTGTTTTTGCCAGATCAGCTACCTCTTGCCATTATATTCATTGTCAAGCTAACTAGATTTCAGCTGTGTTAGATTCACGAGAGAGCTTGAGCTTCTCACACACTGAGTCTACACAGGAATTTTAGCATGACCAGCATGTTAGCAGAGCTGTAGGAGCTTCAGTCCTCCATCTGTGTCTACACAGGAGGCATTCTGGCAGAGCAGTATTTGAAGGCCATTCAGGTTCTGCTAACTCTCTGAGCTCAACTCAGAATCACTGCAGGCTGCTAAGTGTTACTACAGGACATTTCATGGTGGGATCGCACTGGCCACAATGCCCCTCAACTTAAAGCTATGTGAAGCTACAAGCAGTTAGCTAAGCTCACTCTAAAGACTTGTACTATAAATCTTGCTCCTAGCACCTCTAAGATGTGATATCTCACATAAGAGTGGGTGAGTTTCCCATTTGACACTGTGTCTACACAGGAGTTGTTGCATGAGCAGTGTGTTAGTAGAGCTGCAGGAGCTCCTGTCCTCCATCTGTGTCTACACAGGTGATGTTCAGATATAAAGTGACGCTGTGTGTTGGTCATTCAAGTTTTGGCAGTCCTCGGAGCTTGACACACAATTACTGTAGCTACTTATGCAGATTTGATTCTAACAAGACAACTTTTAACTGTGACACTGCAATATTGACAAAATAGCACTTACAGTACTTAAACATTCCTTTTATCGCATTTACTGGTTCTATTGCTGTTTTCAGGATCACATTTTGCCATGATGACACACACTCACAAGGTGAAAACAATACCATCTACGCTTTAGATCGCATTCATGAGCTTATAGTGCAAGCCGCTATGTGGCCAGTAGACAGCAGCGCTGATTAAAATAGAATTGAGATGGAGGACTGAAAAATACAACTGAAACACTTTCTATGTAAGCTGTAACACAGTTAATTTCTCAAAATGTTGAACTCAACCTTTTAAGCTGTGGATTTGGGGAAAAAAAGTATCATAGTCTGTTTGCTCAATTGAGTTCACAAAGGTGGATCAATAGCTTCTTGTGATATCTTTAGTCCATTTTCCAAGCTGTTGTGTTTCCTAATGTAGCTTGTGTGAACTCTTCTTTAGGAAACTGAACACAGAAATCTTTTCAATGCAGCTTCTGATTATTTTCTCAGATATTAGGTTTTAAAGAGTTACAAAATGAATGTGATGTTCTGAAGTCTGAGCCTTTAAATTTTGTTTTTTTGTCTGATGAGCTGTCCGAAACCCCCAAAATATTAGGTGTACTAGAAGGGCACCAAGGGAGTGTATCCTAGGCCAAAGCCTTATTTTACAGCTATCATCATCATCATAATCATCATCATCATTATTATCATTCATATCCTTCCATTCATTCTTTTTTGCTTATCCTTGTCAAGGTCACAGGAGGGCTGGAGCCTTTCCCAGCTACCATAAGGTGAGAGGCGGGGTACACCCTGGATAGGTCACCAGCCTAAAGTAGGGTTAACACAATATAGGATGGAATAATATGCCAAAGAAAATCAATCAGCAAATCATCTGATAAACTGTACTAGTAGCAGGGAACATTTAATTAATTAAATAATTAAATAAATTCAGTTATTAACAGTCGCCAGCAATTGCAATAGAAGGTATGGGTCCTGGAGGAATCTCTGTAACTAAGACAGACTGCACTGAAATAGTGCTTAATTTCCACATTTGTGTTTTGTGTGAGCATTTATTCACCAATAAAAGGCAGCAATACATCCCAAGTGATTCATCTTGTTTTGAATAGCAGCTAATAATAAATCCATTTTTGAATTGGCGTGTCAGTTTGTTTCGGGTGCTTAAACGCCCTGCCAGTGGTATGATGACAGGGCAAACAATGAACAGTGGTATTATTTTGGCTTGAAAAATACAGAGAATCGAAAACATTGAAGATCTATTCAACATCTTACTGCCAATAAAAATCCATATTGGTAGAAACCCATTTGAATTGTTGGCCCTTTTCTCTTATTCACACCAATGATTTAATTGGATTTCTTAAATCCGCTGCAGTGGCATCACACTGTGGGCTGTCTTGTTTTTACTGCCTCATGCATGGAAATGTCCCACATAAAATCCTTGAGATATTCACAAGCGTTTTGTGCAGTATGTGTCGTCTCTGTCTGTTGCACCCTCTCTTGGCCTTGAGCAATCAATCATCACTTAGCCAGACTGCACCATGCCGAGTGCCTCAGCGAAATAATGAGCATACAGTAGGTGAATATTTCATAGAGCCCGCCCTATCCATCCCTACATTATTTGCATCTTGAGATTGAGGACCCGTGCTAGTTAAAGTGTGATTGCTGTGATGTTCTTCTTTTATGAGGAGATGCCATAATTGGGCTCGCTCAAGTAGCCGTGTTGATTTCTTTCTTCTCTGTTTTTATGAGTAGCTATTCATCATAATGAAATCGAAATAATCCTCGTCTCTTTAGTGAACACCCATAAAGTAAGTGAGGGACACATACTCCTTTCATGAAGTACATTGAGGAGGTGAATCCAGGTCATTATCCCATACTGATTTATATAATACTTTGTCTCAAGGGAGAAGATGGTGATGTAAAGATCAGAAAGATTACAGAAATATATTAATAAACTCTACTCTTCTATGTACACTTTACATAACCACTGACCGCAGACTTGTATTGGCAGACACTCGTTTCCAGTCAGTTTTTCTAGTGGTATTAAAAAAAAAACCCTCTCAATGCATTTGCAAAATTCCATCTCCTTCTTTGATACCTGACAAGGCCACCACTGATGGGTAGATCTCCCAAGGTGAAAGAAATCCAAGTAGTTGTCCTAATTAGATGAGTGACACCATGTGTCAAGATTCTTTTTTTTTTTTTTTTTTTGTGATTGTGCAGCATTTACAGTATTGGTAATGGTAACAAGGATCTTTACTTTTTCTTAATAGAAACTCGGGAGGCTGAGCTTGTAGGTATTTTTAGCTAATTTTTAATATCAGCATATGAACTCAAAATGGCAATGTTGATATTGCAGGAGCAATGTTAACCTCCTTATGCCTCAGACACAAAGGGCCTTAAGACCAGTTGGCAACCCCCTGGCGATCTCTGATTGTGAGGGGATAAATGTGTACTCCCGACCACTTGAACTGTTTATTCAAGTGGTTGCTGGAGCTTTTTGGGTGTCACCAAGTAAAAATAGTTTTAAAGATGCTTCTGCTCTATAAATCTTATTGTGATTTTGGTCACTAGCAGATTTCAGTTGTTAGACATAATTTGCATGGGAGTCATGCCTGTATGCTGCTGCAGCCAGCACGTTTTAAAAGGTGCAACTTGTGCTTTAAAGGTGAATTGCCTCCTCTATTTTTGGTTTGCATCACACTTTTCTCAGTTTGACTACAACTCGCTAGTTATTTGTGACTGTTTGCAGACAAGTTTGCAAGGTGTGTTCCATTGACAATGACTTGTCCATTGTCCATGGACCAAAATAAACCAACAAATTAATTTACCAATACAGCATTTACAATGCAGTGAAGATGTATTTGCTTCACCAAAGTGTCCATGAGGTCACACATCATTACATAAAAACAAAAGCAAATCATCATACGAAAAGTCAAACATGATGGTGGATGTGTAATGGTCTTTGGCTGCTTTGCTGCTTCAGAACCTAGACATTGCTATAATCGATTTTTCATAAAATCAATAATTTTTCATGGCACTGTATAGGCACATTCAAAGATGTTGGCAGAGATTTCAAAATAAAACACACGATTTTAAAAAGCAAAAAGGAAAAGCTTTGTCAGGTTTAAAAGTGTTGTTTTCCCCGACTTTTCCCCACAGGTTTGTTCTTTAGAGTTGCATTACAAAATAACCTTGAAAAATAATAAAAGTAAAGAACAATGAGCGTGATGGATTACCCCTCTCAGACAAGCAGGTGTTTTCAAGTTAATTTTCATAAAGTGTAGTGAAATTAATATAAACACCCCTCGAGAAAGAAAATTAATCTAAAAGTATGTGGTAAACTTCAGAAAGTGGACACCAATACTGTGTATGAAAGAGAAACCAACCAAATTCTGAAAAAGGGAAGGTTTTTAGTAGCTGTTTTACACTTTAAGGCTGATGTAGTGATCCCCCCCCCCCCCCTTTGTTTTTAAAGAGGTAGTATTCTCATGGGATCCGGAAGAGCAGAGGTATCATTCTAAAAGCACAGTGCTGTAACTACAGGCTAATTTGGCAGTCTGCTGTATGGTGCCAGAAGCAGACCTGTATGTATATATTGCACGTCATAATGCCTGCTGTTTCTCTTACTATCATTATTCCAACCAATGAGAAGAAGGGCTTTTATGGATATGAATACGAAGATGAGTCTTTTGGTTTGTCTCATGAAGGCCTGTTTCCTTTCTCTCACAGAGCGACTTTATCTTTGTGCTTGGCGTTAATCATGATTTCCCTCAGTAACACTCGTTAAGGCTCTGACATGATAAGCTGGTTTCCACCACTTACTCATGGCATTGAGTGTAATTGCATTTCACGGGCAGACTGGATGCACAGAATGAGTAAGTGGACGACCCGACAGCTCAATTTATCTGAAATCACTGTCTCCCTGCATCACTACAGTGTTTTCCTGCTATCTTCTATGTGTGGGTATATAATGCATGTGTTTTCTATATTTATGTCAAAGGTAAGGTTGGTAAACAAGATATAAACAGTGTATTTTTTTTAGTGTGTGAAACAAGGTAATAAACATGAAGAGGATTAAGGTTAATGGCAGAGACAGTGCAAGTAAGGCTGGCTGACAGATCGAGGGGCAGATGGAGAGGGAAAGAAAAAGTACAATGCCAAGTTTTTGACTTTCAAATTGGACCACACAGCCGAGAATGATGAGGGAGTTTGGAGACCTATTAAAAACTAAGCTCTGCAAAAATGAGAAAAAAACAAAAAAATCTGCCAAGATTTGCCACATTCCATCAAACTGGGCACAAGAGCGTCGTTCTCACTCAGACTGACTGGGATCAAGTAAAAGGCAGCAGAATTAGCCAAGATAGGAGTATTGAAGTCATACGCAAAGCAAAGTTGAAAAATCATTCTGTCATGAATTTGCACATTGGACTCTTTCAGCTGGTTTGTGTTTGGGATATTAATTTGACATTAACCTTCAAATGACATTCAATTTAGTTACTTTTACGTTTGTATTGCTGCAGCTGTGCTATGTCATTTCAGTACTGTGGTTATTCATTATTTACACTATTGATAAATCTGGCTTGTTTATGTGTTATTTGAAATGTCAGGAGTGAAACATGAAGAAAAATGCCAATGAGAACTTCAAAAAGGCCAAGTAAATCTTTAGGTGTGTTTTTGTTGTTGTTGTCATCGGATTAATATCCCCAGGCTTCTCAAATTGCAACAATATCAAGTAAAGTTGCACAACGTCCTGTTTCGGAAGCAAAACCAGAAAATGTTTGACATAATTGATCATTTCTTAATTGCTGACGAACAAAGGTAAATAGTTTACTTTTGAGCTTCAATTTGTAATGAAATTATAAAACACTCCAGCACCTCTTTTTTAAATTTGTTTGTGAGAGAATCGAATGCATCTGTAAACGTGTTAGATTCAAACACCTCTTTAAATTCACAGTAAGTTGTTCATGAGGGGCAGTTGTGTTCGTTGGTGCTTTAGAAGTCTTTTGTAGAAGCTTTATGAACAGCCTGTAGAACCATTTTCCTTCCTCCTCCATTGCCATCAGGAAAGCTGTGATTAATTTGTGCCATTTGATTCTTGGCAGTAGAAGTTGGGGAAACTGCCTGCTAGAATTCTGGGTAATGATGTACAACTCAGTCTAACAGGGTTCTTAGCTTGCCTCTCCAGCCTCAGTGTAGCAGGGAGGGCTTTGTGCACGCACGTACACGAGGAATTCAATTAGCCTTTTTTCTTCTTTCTTTTTTTCCCGTGGTACGCTCTCAGAGTCGTGTCCATCTTGTAAGTAAGCAGCTTCTGTTACAACTGTGACATCAGACAGATGCCCGGCCTCCCTGTTCAGCACTGTTGTTGCACTCCCTGTCGTGTGGCGGAAGTGCCATAGGCGGTTTCCCGGTTAGAGTGGCTGTCTAATGAGATCATTAAAGCTAGCCAGACAGAAAATGAAAAAGCACCTGTTGTAAAGGGGAATGTTGTGTATTCCCTAAACATTAGCATAATATTACCTCACGGTGCATTGGGAGGGCGCTCAAGAATGCTAGGAGAATTGCTAAATTAACTTTTGTGCAGGCATGCCTTGTGCAGCTGATATATTATTAATTATGATATGGTTGTTAGGGATTTATTTCAATTAATTGGAGGCACCCTGAATGCCTCATGGATGTAACATGCACACTCAAACTGTTTTGTTTCACAGCTCTAGAGATTTTTTTGTTTGATTTCTTCGAAGACATCATAACACCATGTCTGCGACTCAGCTGTCTGATTCATTACAAGTAAAATCTCAAACCCACAACAACAGCAAAAAGGGACCTTTAATGTGTTCAAACGGCATAAGCAAGACGAACATTTTGCATCCGATAGCCGGCAGTTACCCAAGCTGGTGAAAGCTGGAGTAATGAAACAAAGCAAGGGAGAACATGGAGTCAAGATGAGGTGAAATGCCTTCTCGACGTAGGCAGGTACATTTGTTTCAAGGTGTTATTTATTATTATACTGCTGCCAGAGTGTGTAACTGTGCAGGGTTGAGATTGAGGTTATCTAAACTGTGCACATGCAAGAGGCACAGTGAATCTGTGAAAAATAGGTTTGCATAGTTTGATTTACTGTGATTTGGGAAGATTTACAGTTGGCAGGAAAAGAAAAACATAATAAGATTTAACTAATTAAATTTGGTAATGAGGCTCAGCAATCAATACCTGTATGCAGGTGTCAAAAGCAGTTAATTTATTACAGTTCTGCTTAAAGTCTGCAGTTTGTGTGAGGTAGAGTACAGTGCTGTAGTGCCTCACACTGTATGGAAAGCTCAGTGAAGCTGACTTAATTGATTACAGTAGTATCCTGGGCTCATTTGCCAGACCCTACTGATTGGGCAGATGCTCACTGGCAGGTATCCACACCAGCAGTACAGAATGGGCCTTGCGGCACATGGTGTGTCGGTATGAGTTTGTGTAAAGATGCACCAAAGGTCTATTAAAGCGGGTGTTATAGAACAAGAATGAAGATTTACAGTGGCTAGGTTAAAGCTGGGCACACCACCAAAATGTCTGTGCTAATGTCCAGGATCTCTCATCAAACCATTTGGCTTGGGCAATATGTGCTTTACTTATGAAGAGTGGGTTATTATTTGTTTCTTGACTCACCCCATTTTGCTTTGCAGTCAAATGTATTACTTGGCCGTATTTAGAAGTTATCATCCAAAGTGAAGTCCATCCATCCATTTTCTTTACCGCGTATTCAACTTAGGGTCAAGGTGGGGGTGTATTATGTATCTGTCAGCTCATCCCAGCTGACACGGGCAAAGAAGGAAGTAGAGGGATGGTACTCCATGAACACATTGGCAGTCCATCACTATTAAGTTTTTTGTTTTTTTAGCTTTAGAAGAAAAAAAAACATTATCTGTATCAAACTGTAAAAATATACTGCAAATGGCATGACATCTCAATGGGCAGTAGGTGGAACTGCATCTTTTAACGTGTCATTTTTCAGCCATAGTTGTTGCTATAAAGGTAAATTAGAGAAGTTTAACTGGCGATTGCTGCTAAAATACTAGCATTTGCTCACTTTTGGTTTTAAGCTTGATATTCATCCATCCATTACAATCCTGGTTTTGACATCCATAACAGCTCCTCTTGGAAAACTAGCACACATTGGGATGTTAGAGTACAATTGCTGAAAGTAGCTGCTTTTGTGTCCTTAAATGACACTGGGAAAGTGGTACAGCTTAGTTTACATGGAGTGTTATGAGCTAGAAAACCAAAATCTTTAAAGCTAAAAACAAATGCTCTTTGTAACAAGTTGCACATTTCACTTGATGCTTCACTATTACGAAGCTGTATAGAAGTCGCCCGTGCTACTATGATTGTAGAGTGATTTTAATCACTTTTGTTATAAATAACTTGCTGAAATGCCTCAGACTAAAAGGTGTCTGTGGTTTTTCTTTGCATCTCCGTCTGTCTTGTCTGGGCAATTGTAAACCAAAGCTGGCCTCAGCAGCCATTTTGTCATCACGTATTGATTGTAAGGGAAATACCTAGAGTCTGACATGGCCAATTTGTCATGAACAGTAGAGGCGCACACCCAATGCCACTATACAGGCCTAATTCATCACACTGTATTGACTTGCCTCAGCTTCTTCCTGGCCATCAATTATAATCTTTGGTAAAGGCATCAGCGCAGTGCTTAGAAGAATCCTTAGAAGCTATAGGAGTCGTTTGGGCTTGTAGTTATAGACTGATCTGTATTTAGAGCTTCTTCTCTCTGTTCTGATTTACAGCAATTGCACCGAGAAATGCACCACATCTAAAGTGTACCATCCTCTTCTTTTCCATCCTTTTTCTTCCTCTCTTAACCCCAAAACACACCCTCTGTTATTCCGTGTTTAGCTTGTGACACTTCCCTTTCCGTGACATCTTCCTCTTGGTGTACTTCTCTTCTACAAACCCACTGGCATTTAATTTTTCCCAGAGAACAAGGAGAAAAAAAGCTCCCCTCTAGACTGATAGATTTGGGACATAATGAGAAGGCTCTGACTCGTGGGCTGTCAGGTGAGGGTGTATCTCAGCGCCCCCTGGAGCCTCGGAAAGGTCAATGTGCCTCTTAATCAAACATCAGGCAGGCCAGCCCCACTGTCAGCTGGACGTTGGTGCTCTCTCCCTGCTGAGTTTAAAGTTCACTCCCATCTGCTCCCTTAAACTTACCCCGAGCCACAAAATGGCGGCAGTTATGCTCTCATAAAGCTGTCGTGAGGTAGATTTGATAGCCGCTTATGGTGGAGCCGGGTGATGAAGAGGCTTTATGTTCTGAAAACGAGCCTATCTCAGCTACACTGGATAGTGCGTGTCGAAGTATTCATCCTCAAACAGGTTTTTCTTTTATTGACCTTCACAAGGTATGCTTTATTTCTGAGATTGTCATTGCACATTAAAGATGATTTTAATGCAACAGTGTGAAATGTGAATATGATATCTACAGCTCATCACTTTACTCTGAAACCTTGAGAGGAAATTCCTGTGATCGGTGTTTTTTCTTCATTTGGTCTTCTTCTTTTCTTCAACTCAGCACCAAACTATGTTCCTACTTTTTCAAAAAGCATTTTCAGAGTGCTGGAGATTAAAAAAATGTTACTTGTAAGAACATGGTGTGCTGTCTTAAACTAAATAGCTGTAGCCTCAGAAGTGGTTTTTTTTTTTTGAGAATCAAACCTGAAAATCTTGTCTTGGAAATATCTCAACAACCTTGAATGAACATGTGGAACTCATTACTCATTTATTTTTTTTTTGACACATTCTTCTCTGGCAGAGTGAACCTCCTCAAAGAGATTTTTGAAAATGAGTCCACTCCAGTTTCTAGCCCTTCCCAGATAGAGTACTTAAAATGAAGACAAGTCGTTCATCTACAAAGCCTTGGCCAGGAGGAGTGATACATTACTATGAGGCCTAATCAAGTTTGGTGTGGCTCATTGGTCCTCTGTGGGCTGCAGCACATTCAAGCACCACTATTTTCCGAAGGCAAATTGGTCGTGGGGATGATGTCCCCCTAATGATTGTTTCTAATGTAAAGCTAATGTAGTGGTGATCAAAGCTTGCCTCTGGAATTTAAATAGTGTGTGTGTGTGTGTGTGTGTGTACGTGAGAGAGAGTGTGTGTATATGTGTGAGATGGAAAGAAGAAGATAATTGCCTCACAAAAAGTTTACCAGAAAGTAATTAGAAGGAAAAGTTAAAAATTCACAGATGTGTAGAATATTAGCCGCGCTGATGACAATGGATATATAGCTGGAGTGAAAGACTGGTGTTTAATACTTGGGTCACTTTCATTACAAGTGAATGACTACTTCGAGCTAGCTTCAAAAGCGAGTTAAAGCCTGTAGACTCTATAGCTGATTTACCACTTCATTATAACTTTGGGCGTGTGGCTGCTTTGTCAGAAAACAAGGATGTCAATACTCAAGTCCTGATTCCAGCTCAATACCTTTAAATTATATTCATAGTGTTTGTGGATTTTTTAATACAATTTTTGAACAAATAATAACTTCCTGAGTGACTACTTGCACTGGCGTATTGTTCAAGAGGCCTCTGCTTCAGTTAAAAAATTGAATTGTAGTATTTTGTGGCCTTTTATTTGTGCTAACCAAAAATCCTACAGCATTAGCTGGCAACTTCTCACTCCACCCCTCCTCCAAATATGATCAGTTCACTCTTAAAAACTCAAAATGTCCACAGCCTAAATGCTAAATTCAAGGCTTCAAAACAGAACTTTGCAAACCTGTAGGTGATATTAGTAAATTCAGGTCAGATTAATAAAGATAAATGTATATAAATCTATAATTGTACATACTTCTGAGTAATTTCAAACTGAATTTCTGTTTACTGCGGTCCACCCGCAGTACATTTGCAGACTCATGCCACTGTTTGGGAACAATTGCATCCACCTATCATCTTCCACTTATTTGAAGTCAGATTGCAGTTGCAGCAAACTAAGCAGAGTATTCCAGCCATCCTCCACAACCACACCTCCAGGTTACGTCTACACTAATCCAGATAAATTAGAAAACAGCGTTTTTGTCTAAAAGCGCTCCGCGTCCAGACTATCCTTTTCCATTGTTTTCATCCACACTGAAAACACTGCGTTCCTGCACTGCGCATGCGTGAAACGTAAGACAGTTGACCTGCCTCATTTCCATCTGCCGTTTATTTACTTTCCGGCTCTTTGAAAAGTTGAGGGAAATGTTTCGAGTTTTACCTGCAGCTATATGTCCACAGAAGACACAGTGTTTTTGGCGTAGAGGTTGGCATTCGTCCTTTTGGGAGATACATTAAAAAAAATATTAAGGAAAAATGAAACTAAACGGAACACATCAACAACTTCTCAGCAAGACACTAGTATATCCCCAGAAAGTAAAGACTAAAGATATTGCGGGTATTGAGGGTGTGCTTTTGCGTTGCTTTCTTCAATGATCTGATTTGTCCTTTTAAATAGAGATGCTACTTGAATAATTACACAGTAATGTCCCAGCCTCTTATTCCCATGAAGGTAGCTGATAAAAACACGCAAATCTTGTGTTTTTGCAGAAACACGAGATTTGTTTCAAACTTGTGAAATATTATAATGTCAGCATAACTTATATGTGTTTGTGTGTGTTTCTTTGAGTCAAAGTCAAAGTGACTAGTGCCAGGGACAGCAGCCATATTTCTCAGCTGGCACTCTGGCTGCAGTCAAACAAGTCAGTGCCAAGTTTTCTAGTCTCTCTCTCTCTCTCTCTCTCTCTCTCTCTCTCTCCCTGTCTGTCTGTCTGTCTCATGTCCTCGTCTTGACCACATCCCCCCACATCCAAGTTCAACTTTATAAGGAGGGCCTTTTACGCCTCGTTTCTCCCTCGATTTCTGCCCGCCTATTCCATGTTTTCCACTTTGCAAATGCTGTTTAAAGTGTCAGGACAATTTATCACTTGTAATCGTATAGCTGCAAACTGCAGTGGTCACATTTAAATGGATGTGCAACTCTCCAATATCCACTCTTTGCCCAGAAGTGTGTGGATTCCCCTGTTGTACTCGGGTTGGACCGGCCCCGATTCTAATTAGAGAAAATCTGTCCTGTAACACCCTTTTTGTTCAGTATGTCATTTTCTCCCAAAACATAAAAATAAAGCAAAATGGGGGAAAGCTTTTTACTAAAGCAAAAGGAGGGATAACAGTAGATGTGCCCCACCCACGAAGCAGGACGCTGCTCAGAAAGAAGCCGGCATGCACAGCTGGCTCCTCATAGATAAGCAAAGGTTAAGAAGAACCCAACACTGTGGTTTGTAAATCTCAAAATCTCAATATGGCTCAAAAAATAGAGTTATTGTATTACTGTTGCTAATTGTGCAGCCAATTGTAGAAGCCCGGGCAACAACTGAGATAATGCAAGGAGCTAAGTAAACAAAATTAATTTAAAAAAAAGGGCAACATATGCATTTACTGTAGAACTTTAATAAATCCCAATATTAATAAAAATCAATTATTTGCGGTTTGATGGACATTTGCACGCATATAAATCTTTCTTTTTTTCCTTTTCTCATTAAACGTGTACACAACCAGTCCCCATGCTGGTGTGTGAGCTGAGTTTAGCCTCTGCTGTGGGAGCCCCATGCCAATCAGCTGCACTGCATTTATTGGAAAACACCTCTTTCTGCAACAGAACAACTTCCTTCAAAGTTGCTGACATTTCAGGAGACATACGATAGCAAACGCGGGGCAAAAAAAGTTTCCTTTTTCGCTTTGGAAAAAAGTTTAACTCAATAAACACAAAGTCTATGTAATATTTCAGTGTAATGAACTTATCTTTGATAAATTTTATAATTAGAATATGTAAATGGGAGTTTTCTGTCAGTGTCTGTCAGCGTTTGATGGGTTTTTATGTGCTAAATAGCTCGGCACTCAAGATTAAATTTCAAAGTTTTATTTCCCTTGATTTACTCCACGCATACTCTGCTGTCAAATGGGGCAAAAAAAGGAAAGCATCCAAACTTAGCTAAGTTGTTAATTAGAAGTCTGTTGTACATGTTTCCTGAAACTATGGACCTGCTCAACACACGGTCCTTTAAACATCTGTCATTGTAAGAAGTGAATCCTTTGCAGCTAAATCTCCACTTTAGTGTATAGTGCGCTAATTGCATCCCTATTTAGACTGCAGCGTGATTGCAGAATTAGCTCTTATTTCCATGTAGATACCACTGTAACTAAGGCGCTCATTGAAATTCACAGTGTGGAAAGGCAATATTGGGACTGTGTTGCTTCATCGCTAAATTGAGCAAAATGTGTTCTCTGAAAGGATTTTTGCAGTAGAGAAAGCCACACTGTCCCCGGGGAAATATATCAACATTTCTGTGGTGCTCCTGCTAAAATGACTATGTAGCCACAGGCGTCTGTGCGCAGTCTCTCTACGGCTCTGTTGTGGAATCCACGCCGAGATAATGGCGTCTAGACAAATTTGTCACTGACATTTTGCATGTCTCTCTCAAACAGAAAGGAATACAAATGAACGATGGCCCTGTGAGGGTGGCGTTCGTTCTGTTGTGTCTAAGGTGTTCATCTTAGTATGCCAGCTCTCGGTTATCATTAGGGGAAGGTTCTGTGCGATTTTGGTTTATTGTGTGTATTTATTACTGAGATATATTGACACCTAGAATGAGGGATCATGTTAAAACTCTGAAATATTATTTCAGCGGCGTGTTTATTCAGTTATCAAAAGCTTGCGAAGGTGTATTGAGGCTTGAATGAATGCAGAAGGAGGAATCTTTTGCAAAACATTCGCCTTGTTTATGGCAGCTTACACTGTGCTTGATATTAACCATTAACAAAATACTGCAGATCTGCGCAGTGGCACGCAAACCTCCAGGGAAGGAAGATAGAAATTCAAAATCACCAGGTTTATCTGATGCATAATCCTGTGCACAAATCACAAGTGATAAGGCGGGAGCATCGGCGAGGCCCACTGCGGCGGTGCTGTGGCAGTTAATAAATGGGGGGAGACAGCAGTTACCTCTGCAAACTTTGTTAGAGCTTCACAAACAATAGCAAATAAGCATATGTCTTCATGGCCTGGTACAGTCGCAAATAGCTTGTCAGAAGTGTGAACAGAGCAGTTGCCCTTTATTGCTTTCACTGGTATTATGGTGCCTTTGAGTCTCTCTCCCATTCCACAATAAACGAAGAGCTGCTTGCTTACTCAGACCACGTTTACCTTGGGGGCCTGTGTGACTGAAATGCCCCTTTCATCTAGGAGGGATATGTCTGTCTCAATATCCCCATGGTGCTTAGGGCACTGTGCACACAGAGGAGGAGGAGGGCACGAAGAGATAGAGGGTACTGCTATTTCTTTGTCGACCACAGCACATCCCCGTTTGTGTACCCTCTCGCACCCATCTTCCAATCTCTGGGGAAAAGTGTGGAGAATGCAATCAGAGCAGGTGGGGGGACATCTGGATCTGTCTACAAGGCAACAAGGGGATGGTTGACTGGCAGCCCCTCCAACCCTCCTCTGTGTGCACCAACACCCCTCCCCCCTTTACTTCCACTTGTACCTGTCAGCGATGCAGTGGTTGAGATCTCCAAGGTTCGCTGGTGCTTTTCGCTCGCTGCTCACACAATATCTCTTTATCCTTCGCCCCAGTGGCCCCCTCCAAGATTGAACTCACAGAGCGGAGCCGCATTTGATATGCTACGTCAACACTTTCTGTGTTCTCAAAGGCTCAACTCTTAAGTTCTGACATTGTTTAACTTGTAGGCAATTTTCTAAAACACACTTGATGAGCGTGGAAGTCTAGCTGATAACAGCGTAAAGGACAAAAATGCAGCGGTATAGTGAGGTACTAGTGATTCTGTTTAGCCTTGCCAGTATGCATAAATGTGACCTTAGATGGGCTTTCTTTAGCATGATCATTAAGTGTTAATTGTAGCTTCAGCTGATGGTAGCACTTTCCCTGGTTTACTTGTTGCTTACTTTTGCACACAGAGTTTTCACCTGTTAAACACAAGCAGGAAATCACCGAATTAAGCAGAAGTGGGCTGGGTGTGTTGTAGACACCAAAAGGAAATCAATCATTGCTCATGGTACATGAAGTATGCAAGGAAGGAACTTGACTTGACTGCTCTTCATTTACGATGTATAGCGATTGCTGCCCGGAGAGAAGATAGCCGTGAAAGCTTCTCAGGGTTTATGATATAAGACGATGGTTACCGGGCAAAAAAAGCTAAATGAAATTAACGCTGCAAGCGTGACACAGTGACACATCTCCAGAGAAATTTCCTCACCCTTTTTAAAATGTAGTTCAGTTGTGTCCACTTTCAGTCTTTTGAAAAGAGCAGACAATAGTTACCTTCATTGAGTAGCATTCATAAACCAACTAATAATAGAGCCAAAATTGTGATACAAACGTTCATGGTTTCATGTTGCTTTTACATCAGTGATGGTTTTAGTCATTATCATGCTATAACTGTATTTTTTAATTCCTTTTTTAAATGATTAATCTGAAACAAGCAAAAGAGCATAACTTTTTGTTTGTCCAGCAAAAGAATAAAGCCCATTAGAACATTTTTCATGTAAGGAGTAGTCACTCCAGTCTGTCTTGACACTCTTGACATTAAACCTGCTGTGGAAACTAAATTTTTGGTGGGCATAACATTGTTTTTAATCTTTTAAGTTTGGATGAAATCCATTTATGTGCTGTGCAAGCGTTCAGAAGGTGAAGCAGAGCACATGCAGGAAACCACATCAGCAGGTAGCGTCTGACATTGCTGAGGGAAATTACATTCCCCTCCTGGTCCTCCTGTCATTTACCTTGAGTCGCAGTATGACGAGCCTTTACATTATTAAACACGGTGCACATGCTCCTCCATCTGTCACCGTATTGGCCTCTCTTGCCTGCGCTACCCGATTGGCTCAGCTTGTCATCAATCATAAGCTTCTGGATTGGCCTGCCGTTGAGATCAATGGTCAGACTGAAGAGTCGTTCTGACCTTGGACTCATCGCTCCCATTCAAAACAAACTCCATGGAAGGAGCAATTCAACTTCAAAACTAACAGATGAGTATTTACGAGGGCTGCAAAGCCTTCGACCTAAAGCACTTACTCTCTACCCATCCCTGTCTCTCCTCAGTATGGCATGAAATTAACTATATGCCCGCAGAGTGGGCTTTTCTCCCTCCAATTTCACTTCTGACAAGCTGAGGCTAATGGAGGCGGTGCCTTGGATTAATGCCTCAGCATTTTGGTTAAAACACCCTCTCATCTCATCTGAGTGAGGTGTTGAGCTGTTTGTTGGTGTCAGTGAATCACTTTGCCCTTCTGCATCAGGCACAAGTCACTTTAAAAGGCAATTAGTCACGAAGAGCTTCTGTTCTGCCCAAGACAGATTGTTTTATTGCGAACAGTATGGAGGTGTATTAATCTGTTTTCACAGACGCCTCATTAAATTAATATTTGGGCACCGCTGAGGCTTTTGTTGCTTAACAGTAGCTCAATCTATCTCTGAGGGTTTACTTTGAGAAATCCAAGAAACGGAGAGTTCTTTAGGCTCTTCAGAGTTAGAATATTAGTGTTTATCATGGCTTTCAACAGCACTTATAATAGAAACTCTTCAGGAGTAGAAGATGCTGCTCCCTGCAATGGAACACTGATGAAAATCTGTTGGTATTCAAAATGAGTGAAATTATATCACTTCTTCTTACATTGGGCCTTGAACGCAACTTAGTTTTATGGATCTGTCCCAAACTAGTAGCATAAAATTTGTCTCAAAACCCCAGTTGTGCGTGTGATGTGATCTGTGCGTATCAGGCGATTCACATCCATTTAAGGTTTTGTAAGTGAGGGATGTTAGGTGTAGTTTTAGACATCTGTATGCACAGAAAGCTTTTTGAAAGAGAAAAGTATTCGATTTATGATGTTGAACTTAATAAATTGTGCGTAAATGATCAGTATTTTTTCAGGTTTGGATGTACTCATTTGTAAAATAGTTTTGCGTGCAGTGAAATAACTTGTATGTATTTATGTGTGGATTGAATGATGCATTTGTGAGTGCTCAATAGTTACACACAAGCTTTGTAAATCTTCATTTAAGCTTGTGGATCATAATGTGTGCATTTGTAACAGGGGCCAATCCATGACTGATAGTGTTTCACTGTGTTTGTGCGTGTGTGCTTGTGTGCGTGTGTCCGATTCAGTCATGGTGTTACTACATTAGCAGTATGTTTAAGATCTTTATCATGGTGAAAAATGAAACTTTTTCCAATCAGACACTTTCCAGATGGTTTTACATGGTGGTTAAAAATCTGGAGGTACTCCTCTGCATTAATAATTCCATTTTTTTTCTGACAGCATTCACAACACCGCTGACTGAAATACAGCGCCAGACCATGAGAGAGCTTTCGCCGTGTACTTAATCTATTACACATTACTGTACCACATTTCATGGCATTCAGTTCAATAATTCTGTGTGCAGAAGCAGTTTCACAGCCGGTCTTGAGGTGACACGGTCCTATTTACTTAAATTGCAATGAACTGCGTCTTCTCATACCACAAAGCTTAACATCTTTGTGTGAACACAAAAATCAATGAAAACATATAAGTCTAACCAATATTGCTCCATCCGAAACTTTCTGCTGAAAATAAGTCAAAGGTGAAAATGAATTATTGCTTGCAGTAAAACAAGAGTGGTCAAAAAAATAGACTGAATCATGTCTTTCTGCCTTTAAAAACAGCGCGCACACAGAGAGCTTTGTGTGTTGAAAGAGGCCATTGCTCTCCAGGCGTGATTGATTGAGATGCGCCATGACACTTGAGCGCTTTTTTTTTCAACTCAGCACAGCGTGAAATGTAGGTTGAGCTTCAGCATATTGTCATGTTACTTTGTGTTTGGGGACTCTGTTGCTTTCTGAAGTGTCAGTCATTGTCCTCCACGTATTAAATATGAAAAATTTCCTTGAGCGTTCCCACATCAGCTCCTCTTTAGTGTGTACTTTACTGACTCTGTTCTCCTCTAAACCGCCTTTGTAGTAATTGAGATGAGCCACGGGAGACAAGAAACTTGGAGCCAAGTCAAAACTTTCATCTTTTATTCACAAGCCACCGCATGAATGCCATTTCAGTCTTCTTCATCTTCTCAAATCCTCCCTGAAGATTCTTCTTCTTCTTTTTTACTCCGTGGTATCCCGACACATGGACCTGGAATTATATTCTGATAGTCCTATTATTAACAATTCCAATAAAATATAACAGCAGCGAATCATTCAGACATCGGTTTTATTATGAGCAATGGGGCAATTTGGCATGTGGGTGTTCAAAGAAGTCCCATCACTTATCTAAATAGCACAGAGTCATATGCAGAATGTCAAGTTATTAACTATGGCTGTAATACAAATTCAATTCAGAGGCCAGATTAAATTAGGAAAATGCTGAACTGCTTGCTAATCAAAAAAATGGAAAGCTATTTTGAAATGGATTTGTACTGCATCACGGTCATTTTTCATCTGCATGATTTCGAGCAATATGTTTGCTTCCTGTTTTTTCTCAGAATCATGCTTAGATTACATTTTCCAGTTGAGCATTTTCCTCATTTAAAGCTTTTGCAAGAGCCTAGAGTGCATATTTTTTAAAATTCTTGTGATTTTTTTTTTTAACTGATTATGGTTTTCATTTTATGTCTGACTCTTCTCTTAAGCAAAGTAGCCTTACCTGGCTCACTCTGGCTCCATCCAGCCTCATTCTCCAAGACAATATATTGGAATTGCCTTCAGTGCTTCTTCAGACCTCAGGGACTTTTTTCATTTTGTCTCCTCGCTCCTTTCTTGTAATCTGAGGGGATTGAAAAGTCAGGGCTCAATAATGGAATTAATGGGTTTGAAGGGATCAGGTGGAGGACAGTGCCCTTGTCCAGGTGTTAGTTAACAGGCAAGGCGTATGGATGATACTGTTAACCATCGGCTCCGCTTGTTATAATATTTAACGAGTTTTGATGGATCTTTAACTGGTTTTGTCACACAGACACATGTCACAATCGTCTTATACTAGTGAAACAATAATGACTATTTCTGATTAACCTTTTGAATAAGCACATGTGATGTTTATAGCTCCATTTAAGCATTAACACAAATAAAAAGAGCTTAAATCTGTGTACTGATTGGATTTTTGTCTGTTTACAAGGCAACGGAGGAGTTTGGGCAGCTTGTGGAATGCATTTAAGGCATTTCTTCACGCAGTTTATTTATTTATCAATTCGATACATGATAATTCAACCAGGAACTCAATTGAACAAGTTAATTTTGTTACTTTAGCTTTCACGATTGGAATGCAACTAATCACATGGTCTGCTGAATCTGTAAACTATAAAATATTAGCAATCTAAATCCAAATGTGGCATGCTGAGAAAATGCTGGGTTTTATTTTTATTATTATTATTTTTTGTTTATTTCCCTTTGCAGCTACGGTGACTTTTTCTGTGCATTGAAACATCAACATCAGACATCAAGATGAAAAATTAGTCGGTGAAATAGGTGAACGAGGAACTTCTTATGTTTTTACAGCATGACATTCTGAAAGATCTCTGAAATTGTTGAAGAGTTGGTTTTACTCCTGAATATCAAGACTATTTCCCATAAATTCTGAAATGAGGCTCAGGGCATTTATTTACCTCAGCTGAATAGAAAACTGCTCCTTTATTTAGATGCCTTGGTATACAATGTTCCTTTTTTTTGTTGTGTGCATTTTTTCCTAGAGCCTCCCCTGTTCCCAGTTGTTTACAGTCCACTTTGCTTCGGCTGCTTTTGTTATTGTGAACCTGTAAACACTTTCTGCACAGAATATAAAAAGCCTTTCAGCAGTTAAATGTGCTTTATATCTGCAATTTCCTGGGAGGCATGTCCAAAAGAATGAGGGGGGTGAAAAGAAATTAAATTATCGAAAATTATGAGTAAAACATGAAAAAAACAAACAAAAAAAACCTGAAATTCTTTTTAACCACAAACTATGCTATTTCCCAGAATGGAGAATCTAGTCAAACTTACCATCTAAAATGTGAAAGCTTCTCTTTTGTGTGTCTTTGAACTCTTCTGGTAATTATTAATTCAGGTAGAAATAAAAGTGTGAAGTGTGTGTGTCATAAGTCAAAAGTGCAAAATGTACTCACAAGCAAGTCGTGTTATGCTTTAATATTCTCACATAGGATGATTCTTGTGTTCCTCTGTGTGCAGAACTAAACAGACACCAGGGGAGTAACAGCTTCTCTACTGCAGGGCAACTGCTGTTGAAGTTACCTGTTGGTAACCTGACTTCTGTCAGTCTGAGGGGGTGCTGAACCACAGGAGGAACCATAATAATAATAATGGATTGCATGTATATATCGCTTTTCTAGGCACCCAAAGTGCTTTACAATTCCACTATTCATTCACTCTCACATTCACACACTGGTGGAGGCAAGCTACAGTTGTAGCCACAGCTGCCCTGGGGCAGACTGACAGAAGCGAGGCTGCCATATCGTGCCATCGGCCCCTCTGGCCAACACCAGTAGGCGGTAGGTGAAGTGTCTTGCCCAAAGACACAACGACCAAGACAGAGAGCAGGGGGATCGAACCGGCAACCTTCCGGTTATGACTGTTATGACTGATCACTTGCAAAGTAATGACATACATGACCTGCTTGATTGGCAGCTTCAGTTAACTGTAACAGACTAAGTTACACTGTGGAAACAACCACGGTCTAAGCTATATGCTTGATCTGGTAGGTGTCTCTGGTTGTACTGACTCCCAGTATTGCATCTTTGAGCGCTTCTGCTCCTGTCCTATTATGCAGGGATTATACTTGGTTCCTGTACTTTTGTAGACTGAATAAAGTTGCCCTTGAAAGTTAACAGGGTCTGGCCAATATCGTGTAAGCAAATTAAACTCAATTGAAAACTTCCAGAAGTTTCTTATCACAAAACTTTGTTCTGCCCTGGGGTAGAACATTCAGCCTTTTCCAATCCAGGCTCCGTGCCACTCTGGTGTTCTTTCACTGCTTCTCATTTAGTACCTTTTGCCCTTGCTACTGTTGGGCATGTGTACGACCGGTCGTTCTACTTTCCCACTTTGGCTTACCATGCTGTAGCTATAAACGCTACATAAATTTAGATTGCGTTGTGCCCAAGACCAATCTTCCAAAGAGGTGGCGATAATTTATGAGGTTCAATTCATGGCACGAATACATCACCGCCACTTTATTACAACCCATCACAGGGACTGATTAAATTGATCTGCAGATTGGTGGACAGCAGCAGACACCTCATTCATCGAGGGAAAACACAAACTCAGTCAAAAGTTCCTTTGATGCCAGGTATGATGCAGTAACTCTAGCCATTCAAACAGCAGATGACGACTTTCATACATGCATGAGCTTCTGTTTGGTGCATTATGGTGCATTCCCTGTATTTATTTTAGCAGCAAAGACATTTTTTCTGCCTCCCGTCTGTTCTTGTGTTTCCCCTCACCCTCCCTTCTTTTCTTTCTGTCTCTTTACCCACCTGCCAACTCAGACACACATAAACGCACACACACGCACACCTTTGCCTCACTAAAGCAGCAATGAAGATGTAAAAGAATGATCTTTGGCTGCGTTGGCTGGCAGATGTCTCTCTCTCATAGCCAGACCAAAAGATTATGTTAAAACCTCCAATTTAGTTCAGGTGCTGAACCTGCCAAAAAAGAAAAAAAAATAGCCAGCCTCTTGTGGGGAAGAGCTTAGTAGGGAGGGAGAAAGGTAGGGACAAGACTGAGAATGAATCAGGGGAGGGGAGAGAGTAGCCGAACGCACAGACTGTGTGCAGCTACTACAAGTGAGAGTTCGAGAAGACGACTTGTCTTGGAGAGACAAAGACTGATAAACCCCATAAAGGAGCAGAGTCAATGAGAAAGATCGAGAGGCTGAGAAAAGTCAGAGAGGGATAGCCAGAGTGCTGTGGAGGAGAAAGGGGAGAAGTGTGTTTGTGTGTGATGTGTGTTTGAGGAGGGGGGTAAGCGCGACAGCCGGAGCGAGTGAAGCCGAGGAGCACACATTTCCAAAAGAACCCATCCTGGCAAATGGATCACAGTGCATCAGACAGCATCCATGCAGCTATGTGATTGATTGGCTAAGGTGGAAGTGAGCCTGGAGTGTGCCAGTCAGCTGACAGAAGGGTCTCAGGCTCGGGGAAGGGGGCTTCACTAATCCTCCCACTTTAGGTGAATTCTCCCACTCATTCGGCACTTGTCCAGAGGACTTTTTTCTGTACTGGAGAAAAGGAGAGCAGAGGAGCAGAGCGCAGGACGAGGTTTCAGTGTCACTTCAGTCATGTCAATGCTAATTGTCACCCAGCAGATCGATACCACCACCTCCAAAATGGTAAGGCTGAAGCTGCACTCATGCTGTAGTGTGCATACTGAAGAACTGTTGAGCTGGATCACTGAATGCGGCTGCAGCTTAGCATTTCTGAGTCCATGCCGCTTCTTTATTACTGCTATTTAAGCCCATGTGGTTTGCATGATGCTGTTTCACTAATCAGACTTTCAGACTTCCTGCTCTTTTGTCATTTTTTAGCTTTGAATTGTTGCCAGTTTTCTGTCATTTACAAAAAAAAAAAGAAGAAGAAAGATCACATTTAAAAGCATACTCACTGGCAGGGCTCTCATTTTAATGAAAATATTAATCATTCTCTGGATTTCAAGCATGAATCTGGTCCGTTGTGTCAGCCGACATGAGCAACCCACTGGGTCAGACCACT
>NW_005187438.1:2504165-2559513 GCF_000239375.1 Pundamilia nyererei | reverse complement strand
CAGAATCACCAGGCTGACTCAGAGTGTGAGGTGCATCACAGCTGGAGTGTCTCCTCTGACTCATAATAATGCAAATAAATAGCAAATAAATACACAACTATGTATAGCTACTAGCTAGAAACAGCTCTTCCAGGCTCCATTGGTAAAAAAAGCATTTACAAAAGTAGGATTTTTAGATTATGGTTACAGAGAACAAACACAAAAAACAACAAATTTGTTAGATTGTTGCATTTATTTCCCACTGCTCCTTTTATATAATTAGCTCATTTCTGAAACTATTAGAATTGTTACTTTGACAATTTTCAGATTGATCTATTATTATCATTATTATTATTATTATTATTGATAGTTTGTGTCGCGCACACTGTTAACTATAGGTGTAGGTGCTGGTTTATATTCAACACGGTAGATTTTGCCAGCCCAAAGCAGCAAAGTAGCTGCTTTTCTGAATTTTTGCTCATTTTGGCCATGGAAAAGTATTTTATTTTCAGTTTGAAAAAATGTAAAGAAACCCATCAATCGTTTCCTTCAGGCTGCATCCGGATTCATATCTTGACAGGTTTCCCTCCCCATCCTCTCTCTGTCCTCTTAGACACCTGAATCCGCAGGTCTCAATGTGTTTCACCAACTAGTCATCACTAGCACACTTTAACATCAATATACTGAATCCAGTGCTCACCTTCCCCATGTCCCAGAGCCTGGTGGGGTCCAGCCCTTTGATACATGCAGATCAGATGATTTACAGCCCGTGAGCCTCAGCCAGGCCTGTCTGAGAGTTTTGATGTGCCAGATTTTAATACAGAGCTCCTTCATACCTCCCGAGGCAGACAACACATATCACTACTTCATGTGAAGATGTCTCATTTGCCAGCTAATGCATCTAATTCCAATCACTTTTTTTCCCCAGTAAAATGGTTCCTATGAACTATTATCCCAAATGGAAATTTCTCACTTTAAAAGGCAGAAATGCTTCACTTGCTAAGTAAGAAGCAGGGGGAGGGGGGAGTGTGCAGCAGAGTGTGCTGTAATGACATTTTGGTAGAAATGTATAAATGTTATTAGAAAACACTTTTTGTGGTATGTGGCAGATTAGTTCAGTAAAAACGTGGGATGTATTAGAAAAAAAAGCGAGACTCAGTATTGATTCTTTTGGAAATGACAGATGATTGACTGCAACGCAGCAAAGGCTGAAATATGAATAAGCGATTTTTTTCTGTGGACATTTGTCTCAGACGCAGCTCCTCTGTGGCATTTAAACCTTACTTCTCCTCAAACAAATCAATAATTACTTTAAATCCACGGGTTTTCTATATGTTTTTTTTAGTCATTCACACAACCTTTTCACTTTCTGAGCCAGAATACCAAACAAAAAAAAAGCTGAGTGGAGAAATGACTAATGTGGAATTGAATGTATTGATTTTTCTCTGCTAATTGAAGCCATGGTTAATGCATTCTGGCCAGTTCACTTGGCCTCCAGTCAAAATTGTGACTGAAATCCTCTAGTAAAACAAATTAAAAAGCCATCAGATAATGACAGCAGGTTGTTGTAGTAATAACAAAGCTTTTTCACGATCATGGATTTGAGGTTTGTGTGTGTGTGCGCGTGTATACTGTACGTGTGCGGCAAGTTCAAATGCCAAAAGTCTAGTTGGGACATATTTATTAGAACTTTTCATTCTTTCAGACCCCTTTGTTTTATCAAACCTTTCTTTCTTTCTTTCTTTCTTTCTTTCTTATTTGCACCATCCATTTTTATCCCATTTCTAAACACGTTCCTGGCTTCTGTACACCTCATGCAGATATAATTTGAGGGACATCTGGAGGTACAAATTAACAGAGGGCTTGGGCGTATGCTGTGCTGCAATAAGCAGTGCTTGCTGCAAAACAAAGAAAACAGGGAAGTCGAGTAGCTAGGCGCCTGACTTCTTACTGTAGATTAATACTGTTCATCTGGTAACACTTCTGTGGAAGCAACTGGTACAGTATTAAAATAAATTAATAAGCTGCAGCCCACACGGTGAACAGCTGAGCATTGTTAACAGAATTAAAACTGTACTGGAGATAACCAAAGTTTTAAAATATGTATGTGCCAGACAGAATTTGGACGAATGAATGAAAATGTGTTTTTGCCATACATAAAATTCATCCCAAATATATATATTTTGGAGCCACTTATTGCACATAACTGTTAAAAAATAGATTTTAGCGATTATGATTTTATCTTAAAAATATCTATGTATAGTGTTGAAGAAACATCAGCTGAAGCTGAACTAGGGCTATGCTGTACTTTCGTGTAATACCAGTTTGATGGTGATGGTGCAGTGAATTAATGCAACCTTTATTAAACCTGTTTAGTAAAAACGGTTCCCTATATACAATGAAGACTTACAGTAAACAAGCTTTTTGAGGAAATGGGGATAAAAGCACACATCTCTAAACAGTTCAACGCATTCACAGGCAAACCACTGCCCCCTGCTGTTGAGATCTTATTGAAAAATAAATCATGGTATCTAATTGGACATAATTACTGTTGTTACAATTTATGACTATTTCGTTTTTAAATATTATCATATATTGTCACACATTGTCACCATGAAGAAACTGTGGTCTACTGTGTAAAACATATCTTCTCAGTCAGGAGACCAGTTGTTGTGTCTCATTTGAGTGTTTCTACCTTTGTTTGGAGCCCTGCATGCTGAAAAATGACAGTTAAGTATTCTCAGTCTGTTTAAATGGGATCCAAAGAAGTTGAGACCACGTGTCCATATGGGATGAGTTCAGAGGGATGCCCATTTCACAAAACACCATGCATGCTGACAACGACAGTTTGGCGGGGCGTGGTCTGTGGCGCTGCTGCAGGGGAGGCGGACACACCTGAACGGCATCAGCTCATCACAACTCCACTACATTTAGATATGGACTGGGTCCTGAGTGAGGTTGTTGGTGTTTGTATGGGGCTGACAGCTGAGAAGGTGCAGCTGAGTTGGAAACGACCACCGAAATAAAGAACGATGCTGAAAAGTGTTGAAATGTGCTCGGGTTTGTTGTGCGTCTGTTAAAGTGGTGCCGAAACCCAGAACGGGAGCATGGCGAGACCACACCCCACCACAGACTGCTTTGACATAGCAGCAGTAATAGACACATCAGAAATGAAAACTGCATAATTTTATAGGAACTTAGTTGTAACTAAAAATCTGGAAAACAATTACAGTTACTGATGTTTTTAATAATTTAATTCAATTTTATTTATATAGCCTTAAATCACAACAACAGTCACTTCAAAGCGCTTAATATTGTAAAGTAAAGACCTCACAATAATACAGAGAAACCCCAACAATCAGATGAACCCCTATGAGACAGCACTTTGGCGACAGTGGGAAAGGAAAACTCCCTTTTAACAGGAAGAAACCTCCAGCAGAACCAGGCTCAGGGAGGAGCAACCATCTGTTGCCACCAGTTGGAGGTTAGGGCCAGGCCAGAAGACATGCTTTGGAAGAGAGCCGGAGATTAATAATGACTCATAATTAAATGCAGAGTCGTGTATAAACACAGAGAAACAAATGCATGTACTGCAAATAGCTCATTCTTGAACCCAATGGCAACCAGTAACTCAACTAAAACTGTGACTTAACATAACACACTCAGTTTTATACATCACATAGCTTTAGCATCTAGATAACATCTAAAAAATTGTAATTATAACAGACACCTTGTAATTTTTCTTTCTGGGATGGGTTACTCTATTGAAATGATAACAAAAGACATGCTAAGTGTCTTGGGAGTTGTAGGCCTAACACTGAAGCTGATGAAATGAGAAAAATCTGATCCAGACAAAAAAGTTTTATTCATGTTTAATTTCAGTCAGTACTGAAAGTACTGTTAGATAACATAATAATTGTTAATTAGCGTTATGAATTGACTCAGATGTTAAGAGTCAACTTCAGTTGAAAAGTAGCCCAATGCTCTTATCCATGATTGAAGCAGTCTTACTAATAACACCTTTATAAACCTTTTCAGTGTTACTGTAATCTTTTAAAGCTTATGTACATATTAGCTCTGTGGGTGGCTTGAGTAAAGGACTTAAAGAAAATTACAGTTTACACTTACAGTTCCTTCTATTCATGAAAATATAAGTACGTATTTAGAAAAAAAAATAGTTTGAATCTTGAAATTGTACTTACTAGCCCTTTAAGCAGCACAAAACAGAAACACTATTATAATGGTGATGGAAAGTTTTTAGGTTTTAGTTAATTATAGTTATTGTTTAGAATAATGCTTCTTCAAAAAGAGTCATGGATCATACAGTAGCTAGCAATAAATCCAGTACCAAGGCCTGGTACTGGATTTCTTTGTTTGGTTATTGCTGAGCTGCCAGAAAGATAAATCAGCCCTCAGCACACAGACTCTCTACTTGGACCACCATCTCCACCATACGTAAAATGATTCTGCTGGTCCTATTTGGGAAATGGGATCCAAGTCAACAGTGAAGCCTGAGATAACAAATGCATTTTTCCCCCCTCTTCCTCTCCAGCCCTGCATTTGCAGATTACCTTTGTGCCTCTTACACTTGATAGGCACTCATGTTTCACCCATCGTTACGGCTCACACCCCCTCACAGCTCCTGGCTCTTTTTCTATTTCCCCCCACTTCAGCACCTCCTTCCTGCTCATGCTGTCCCTCTAAATTTCCTGGGGACTTTATCTTGCCCATTTCAAATAGGATTTCGACTCAATTCGCCATGCTTCATGTCACTTTACTGGCAAATCCACAGTTGATATAGACACATCATAAAAACTGCCGCATGAGCAAAATATGATTTGTCAAAACTTTTTTTTCTTTCCCCCCCTCCTCGTGTTATTTGTCATTTCCGAGATTTGTTTCTCCTTCCCAGTGCTCTGATTCGTCATGAGAGATTGCCGCCCTGGCGCTGGGGCAGATGGGGAGTGTCGATCAAAGAGCGATGTTGCCTTCGGATTGGTGTTGAGGCGAGTAGGTGGTTTCACAGCGGCAAGTGACAGCACCTATTAATTTGGCCATTTAATTTTAAGTCCAACAGCGTCAGGCTCCACCACCTTCAATCTCCCCCTGTCATTCAAAACAAGCCTCAAGCCAACAGTCACAAACACACACGTATACACACATTCCCCAACTAGCATGGAGAACACAAAAAAGGTTTTTAATCTAAAGCTGAAACTTCTGTGAGAATCCAAGAACCCAAGAAGAAGCCTTTAAATCAATCAGGCTTTTAACCTACCACATTTTAAACTGCAGCTGCTGCATCTTGGAGATACTTAGGGACAGATGCCGGGGTGCATTTTCAAATTGGGTTCCCTCATCGTCAGCTAGAGGTCCAACAGACCCGAATATCTCGGGTAATGACTACTGATCCTCTCTCTGTGAAGCTCAGGATTGGAGGTGGAGCTTTATGACAGTATCCTCAGTGAGAAATGGACTGCAACAATGAAATGTGACACCACCGTATAAATTCATGAGTTCTCGCTCTTTCTTTCTTCCGCACCTGAACTTTTGCTCCTGCTGTGAATGCCTGCTCCCGTCACACCATCAGCTGGGGGATTTTCTTTTCTTCTGACAAGGTCAAACGTGTCTTTTATTTGATACATACTTGGAAGACCTCGCCTTCTCTTTCAACGTTTCCAGCTAGATTGATTGCTCCAGTGCCATATGTGTGAATGTAATGAGAGCAGCACTGTATGACTCTATTCATTCTCATTCTTTTTTAAGTTCATCTTATCCTAATTTGTGCAAGTTGTGAGATTCAATTTTTAGAATGGATTCTTATCTAAGAAAGTGTCCCTAAGGCCCCCTTATCCCTAATGGATTGTCATTCTTATGGGTTCCTAGGGCAAAAATTTGAGGGTTAAACTTCACCTTTTAAATCATGAACTTTTAATACCTTCGACATTTATTCCCTTAGCATAAAAAAATTGATCTTTTGTATAATTCATGTTGCTTAAAGCTTGTCAGAATGATCGACCGCCTCCCTTGGCACACATTAATTGCTGTCTGGCAGTCCAGCAGCTGAAGATGTGCTGGCAGTGACACAGCTTTTGAAAATACTGTGGACGGCGACCCAACAACTCCCTCTGCCACCTTTACTGTGGCAGCTGCTTCTGCACTGCCTTCATTTTTATGATGGAGGAAAGGATTTAGAGAGTGCAGCCCTCCAGAGTAGTTCCAGTCCGGGGAGAGACATGTGGCCTGATAAGTATGGCTCTTGCACAGCAGCATGAAATGAGAAACTATCCATCATAAATCATGATGGCTGCTTGACAGAATGGGATGCTCCGGCAAATGAACTTGTGAGTGTGCTTGCAGTTTTTGAATGAAAGCAAAATTGTCATATTGATGTTTTTCTTTCCTTAGGTAGCTGAGTGGCATTTATTTACTTTAAAAAATATAGAAATAAATATTTGAAATGAAGTTGCTCTTAGCCACTAGACAGTAGTGAATTCTTGGCACAGAAAGAATCCCCCCAACACTTACACATCTGGGAAGGTTGCATTTGTGATTGCAGTTTGTAGGTCTAATTTAAAAAGAAACAGAAGCTGCTAAGTTATCTCTGTTCTGCTTGGTTATCAGGCAATATCGTTAGGAAAGGTGTATTTTTCAGTATAACTGACTTTTTTTTAGCTTCTCTCATCCTTTTAAAATCTTCAGTGTCCCGCTCAGCTAATGTCAGCCAGTCTTTGCCCACAAACAAAATACTCTGACTGGGATTAGAACATGCAACTCTGCCCTCTGCTGCCCAGATTTAGCGCTGATCTGCTCACAGCACTGCTGCATTTAGCTCTACATCCAGCAATGGGGAGGCCCAGAAATAATCCAATTTTGTCCATATATGACTTTAGTCAGTAAGTTAATCGGATACGAGAAAATAGCAGCGAGTCTAAGTCAGACCACAATGCCAGTCTGGAAAGTTTCTTTCCTTTCTTAATTGTATTAATAATTATGCTGAGGATGTTACTCAGCCCACCTTAACATTAACTGCATCAGTGCTCTCAGGATTTCCTGCTGTTTGACATATCTTGCTTCACAGGCTTTTTTCTCTTTTCTTCTCCTTCTGCTTAATCGCATCACAGTACCTAAAAATTGAATTCCATTTCTGGGTTGTCTGCCACAGTCTGAGATGGATTTGATGGGTTGAAACACATTTTTGGGGGGGTGGGCATGAGTCTGTACTGTGCAAGTTGGAAGCTGTGGCAGTGTGTGCCTGTCTAATCTTTTTTTAGGAAGTCATCTTAATTAAAGGGTAAACTTAAACAGATGTGGGCTGTTATATGTGAGGGGTGTTTGCAATTCATGTGGCGTTAAGCTTCTCCTTGAGGACTCGAGAACTTGAGAGGTAGTTGGGCTGTGGTGAGTGGATGAGTTAGTCTGTGTTTGGCAGAAATCCCAGCATGCTGAGCTTGTTGAATACACAGAGGGAGGTGTTCTGTATCCTGTGACTACTCACAAAATCAAATTAGATGACAGATTCCGGGTCTGTTGTATAAAATGAGTCTCCTCGAGCTGGCACAGCAAAAAAAGAAGTGTGTCTTAGAGGCCAGTCAGCATCGCAAAGAAACTGTTTTGACTGCCTTTAGATGTTTTCCTTCTTGAAATTTAAAATGTGTAATCGTTTACTTTAAAAGTGGCTCTTTTTTTCATTTCAAAACATTCAAAGTTGTTTCTTTTAAACAGATACACCGATAATTAAGCAATCATTTAATTCACGTCTTATGTAAAACAAAAGAAAAAAAAAGGGAAAAAAAGCCAAACATTTATCAGGTACAGCATCTCAGATGTGAGTGAGGATATAAGAAAGTAATAAACAAGACAGTGAGTGTCCTTAGGATTTGGATGGCTGCTGAGATGACAGCAGACAATTTGAAGTGGTCCCTTTGGGCTCCTCGAAATTATACATCATTATTCTGTTAAAACAGGAAACCAACAGGCAGACGAGTCAGTAATAGAAATAATTAACTTGATGTGTGATTTAATGGAGCTCCAGGCTTAAAATGCAAGTTTATTCTGTCTCAAAGGCGGTGACTCGTCTCATCTCTGTGTTTGCAGCTTGCATTTTGCAAGAAAACAGTATTTTTGTTGTTTAATAGGAAAGCAAATAAGCGTCTCTTGTCACCTGTCACCTGAAACACAGAGGGTGTAAACTAATATGGAAGATTGGGACCACAGGAAATCTCACTGAGTGATATCAGAGAAACCAATCTTCCCATTTTATGCTCTATGAAAACCTGTCTCCTTGAAAATATGTCATGCCTGTCTGGGTCTTCTGCGCCGTGGTCCACATGAGGGCACTCTTGCTCTCTGCAAAGCGGCTCTGTAACCCAAATGGAGGCAAAGATTAAAAACAAAACAAACAGCAACAAAAAAAACAACCAACTATTAGATTTACTAGAACCTGATCTATGTGCCAAGTCAATCACCGCAAGTTTTCACCGCAAAACCTGCACTTTAATGTGTTAAGGTTGCTTTGTGTCGTTCGCAGCTGTTTTGCACACCACCTGGTGTCTGCGAATACTTGTAAGGCAAAGCCCCATCACTCCCTGGACGTTTATCAGCCGTCACCTTCTTTTCTACCACAAGGGAGGGAAAGAGAAGCGGGATATCAACCAGCCGAGGCTGGCTTCTCCCCTTTTTTTGGTGCTCGAGTCAGCCTCCTTGTATTTGCATCAGTTCGGGATCAAGTTGGGAAAGTGTGGGAACTGCGTTGCTGCAGGATCGTTGAGACCCGACCGGCGAGCCTGAAAGTACGTGCCATGCATCCTGAACACAGAGTGATATTTTTTTTTCTTTCTTTCAACTGAACCAGAGCGTCGTGTAATCGAATCACTCCAGCCATAGCGGATCGACCTGCTCGAACTTTTTTGTATATGTGTGTCCGCGCGCGCGCATTTATTGATTGAGAGCAGAGCCAAGTTATCCCTTCTTTATTTTATGACAAGCAGTCGACATGGCGTCACTGTATCAGAGATTGACCGGCAAGATCAACACGAACAAATCCTTCCCCAACCCTCCAGAGGCGAGCCACCTCCTCGGGCAAAGTGTGGAAGGGGAGAGTGCGGCGCAGAGCCAACGAACCCGGTTTCAGCAGCACGGCCGGCGCTGCGAGGACGAGGATGTAAGAAACTTAAACTGTAGTCACCTTTACGTGTCCGAATGCATTTTCTGACCACTTTCAGATAGTTACAGTGCCCTCTAAGACACACTAAGCGAGTTGGATATTGGCGTAATATGTGGAATTTTGGCGCTAGTAAATCTCCCAGTCTGTTTAATGCCCTTCTGCTTGCTCTCCCCTTTTAAAGGCAGACTTGTCAAACTTACGTCATCCCCTCAATGGTTGGCTTATCTGTCAATAAATGACGCATCACTTACGTCTCTTAAAAAGCAACGTGCGTTCTCTGGCGCCTTCTGTTAACTTTATAAACCTTACAAATGGCTTCTTAGTGCTTTGACACCTCCGTTAGAGGTTGTCGAGTGTTGCTTATTTGTCTAGGGATGCTACTGTAACCCAAGTGTGCCTTACAATTAGATTAGAACGAATTTAAACATTCGTGACTTACAACAGCACCCCCGCCCCCCAATCCTCCATGCTGATTGGTTTTATTGGGATCTGCGCTAATCATTATGTGTCTCCTAGCCGTTCTTCCAACCTCCAAACATGTTCGCATTTTTTTTATTGTCGTTAAAAATCTTCAGTTCTGAAACTACATTTGCTTACCTAAGCTTATTTATTTGTGGGAGTGGTTTTTACAGACTCGTTTAGGTCGTCCAGGCTCTTTAAAATCTACTTTTGACCGTTTAAAGCGCCTGTCTGAGCCTGACGTGATGCCAAACATGAAAGTGGTGCTGTCCATGGTGCTGAAACTTGATCTTCCACTCGCTGCTGCCGCTCTCCGCAGTGCTGAGGGAATAAATCCACAGAGCAGGTTTAATGGGGCCACTTAGGTTTGTTTGTCTTAAATTTATTAAAATACAAACAAACAAAAAAAAACAAGCACAAAAAACTCTATTTTTGTATTCTCGTAAACACATTTAAAAAAAATCTTTGCACTTAAAATTATAAATTTAACCGTGAACTGAGGTGGACCACATCACTATTAAACAGATACAAAACATATAGTATGAAAATTATTCACATATTTTAGAAACATAAAGAAACATTTGATATTATTTTCTTGATTTAAAAATAAAATTCTTTTCACATGAAACAAGTAAATAAAATGAACAAACAGGGGCACAAATATACTGCAAGTGGGTCAGTTTATTTAAAAAAAAAGTTTTATAAAACAAATATTGCCATTTAATCAAGGAGCTGATCTACTGTCACAAAATGATGTGGTTAAAAAAGGTACTTTATTGCTAATTTTCTAAATCTTATACCCTTTTAGAATAAGAATTAAAATAAAGCAGCTGCAGTCAGGTGGCAAAAGTAAAGCTGTTAATGGAGAATCCACAATTTGTCAAAAAGCAATTTGCCAAAATAAAAGTGAATCTATTAAAAGACAAAGAAGGACATACTTTAGTCTAGAGTTGTGAATGGTTTGAAGATCTTCAGACTTTGAAATCAAGGTTAGTCCAGATTTTGGAGTTTAATCTTATGTTTGCTTTAATGGCTGAAATCTTGACAACATTGTTTTGTTTTGATTTTTAGTTAAACTGAAAATGCAAAAATGTTTTCACTTTCTTTTAGTGATACTTTCTTGCCTGATAAATTTCTAGTTATTTCCCCTGTCTAACTGTATGTCAACTGCAGGATACAACCTATACACCATCATAAGCCCAATTTGGAATATGGCTGCATCAGAGTTAGTGGTGCTATAAGATAGTTTAAAAAAACAGAACTTTTCTGTTTTCTTTTCTTTCAACAAATCTGTCTGGCCTGTGTAGTCATCGCTCAACCCTGGTATTTGAAATGAAATTAGCTTAATCAATGTTGAGGTGGTAAAACATGCAAGGTGGTAAAAATTTATTTATTTATTCTTACTCTAAGGTGACAATAAAGAAGCATGCCTTTAATCCCCATGTATTTGAGATATGGCTAACTTTGAAGATGGAGAGATTTGGTCTGTTAAACAATGAAACCAACTAAGTGCCTGTTAGGTTTTGGTATATTTAGTTTTGGAACTTTCACATTGGAATTATACATACGCATGTACAGATTGGTGACAAAGAGTATAAGGTGTGTTAGTAAGGTGCTGGGTCGTGACGTGCCACCAGAACAGCTTCATTGCCCCTCAGCACTGATTCTAAAAGTCTCTGAAAGTACTAGAGAGAAACTCATTCGGTGTTTTGAAGTTGCCGAATAAGTTGGTATCAATCTGCATATGATCCATGTCGTGTTCATGCTGATCAAGTCATTTAGTGACCCCCTATTTCCTGTGCATAGAGAGAGATACTGTCATCCTGGGTAAGATCACTTCACTCAGGGCAGAAATATTTATTATAGGTGATTACTCAGAATGCCCAGCTAACCTTCCCACTACAATATAGAGCCACTGGTTCCAGCTCCACTTTATGCAGGGGTCTGGATCAAGGTTTTTTTTTTTTTTTGGTGTGTTTCTATTGTTTTTCAATTTTATCCAGCTAACTGTCTTGCTGCAGACTTTAATGTTGTAGAGGTGCAGGAGGTAAAACGGTGGTTGAGCTTTGCATGAATATAACATGAGGTTGATTTATTGACTGGTGGTCATGTCTTTATGTTTGTTGGTGCAGGGAACTCGAACATGATCTGAAATCAATATAAACAGTGATGTATAGTCCATATATATCCACCTGAGAGCATGCTGTGTGATACTGCAGAAATACAGGCCTGTTCAGTGATCGGGGCAGGGGGGAAAAACAGTGTTTTCACTGGTTCAGTTTTTAAGTGCTCCTACTATTTAAACTCATATCTAAACAGTACTCTTATATTGCTTCTGACTAGAGCACATTTTGAATGTCAGTCCAAGCTTTGGCGTCTCTCCAGCTGCGTGGCCTTAATAAGTGAGTCTGGTGGAGGTGACATTTACATCATGCTGTGTGTGGATGAGAACTAAAGCCCACTGGGATGAAGAGCTCATCCAGTGACTCGGGCTCCCCACAGCGCCACCACACAGCTCAGCCCTGCCACTTCAAAACTTTACGCAGCATTTTCTCCTCCTCTGCTGCTGCTGCTCCACCCTTACACTGCACTTTCTGTGTGACTCTTTTTATACTGGCTTAAATTTGAGCCCAGTACCTTCGAGGGAAGCCTTGCATTGTGGAATTTGCATGTTCTTCTCATGCTTGTGTGGCTTCTTTCCTGGGTACTTTCATTTCTTCCCACAGTCCAAAGACAGACTGGCAACCTGTCCGTGATGTACCCCACGTTTCACACTATGACAGCCAGATTATGCTCCAACCTCACTGCTCATCCTGAATTGGATGTCAGATAAATCCACTGGATTGAAATAAACAAGGCACTTTAAAAGTAGCATCCAATAAATCAAGCACCATATCCAGTGCAGTGTTTTAGAGCGAATATATTTTGTTGTCTTCCGCCACTATGATGAGAGAATTTTTACCTACTATGGTATTATAATGTGAGAAGATATAGTTTTAGCCCTCGTACATGCTGCATGATAGATTATAGATAGACAGATACTGTATAAATGAGACACGCTAGATTTCTCACAGAATTAGTTCATAGTTGTGGTACTACAGCCACTAATTATTACCAACAGAATTATTGAATCACAATATTATCATATTAGATTGCTTATATATACCCCTAGTTGTATAATAAGTTGCTGATCAGTGTTTGTTCTCACTATGAGGACTCCATACATAGGAATTAGTCTCCCTCACAGAGACAATGCATTTAAACAACTCATTATCGCTTTTGTTTGGCATGAGCTTGACTTACTCTCTACTGTGGGCTAAATCCTTCTCTGTCAATATATTTGATAGTGATCTTAGTCTGAAATCCCCTCTGATAACGATTGCAGGCTGGTGGAACAACTCATTACAATCTAATCAAACATGTTTGGGGGTTTTTCTCCTCGCAAAGCTTTCTCTATGCAAGCCTGTGCTATCTGCAATATGCCCTCAGGATATATACGGGAGATCAGTTTTAATGTTGAAGTAACTTCAACTGTCATCTGCTAATACTCAGCAGATCTCAACTATGGAAAAGCAGAAATATGAAAAGTTCAATCTTCCAGTGTTGTGTAGCCTTTCACCCTCTGTTAGTCCAGTGGAAGCCTGATTACATGCAAAGCCTTTGGGTTCCTAATTGATCCTATTTCAGCCTCATTAATTAGATATGTCCTCCAATAGCATTTAAACCTGCAAAAAGTAGAAATGGATCTTTGTGTTTTTCTATCAAAGTCTCATCCTTGTGGTGTGATTTTGTTTTTTTCCTCAGCAGGCCCCATTACACAAGTAAACACCTCGTCTTTGTTTGCCCGTGTCCACTACAATCAGCACAATCGTAATGAGACTCGAGAGAGATCTGGCGAAGATTCAGACCTCTAGCAAAGCGAGACATGCGGGCGTTTTTGTGTGATATATGTGTGAGTGTTGGGAGGCACACAGTCCCACAGTTCTACTTTTTTTACCCTCTCCTAACTCATCTCACTTGTTCTGCCGTCTAATGGCTTTGCGCCTGCACTTTGCATTAAGAGGGATGAGGAGGGGGGAGAAGGGATAAATCCACAACTGCACATTAACACACACACACACACACACCAGTTCTCTCCCCCTTTCTTTATCTCTCTGTAAAACACACACACGCACATGCGGACAAAATGAGGATATTTTTCAGGGTATGGATTATGAGACAGCCGATCCCTGAAATGCCCTTTTAATAAGCTGGCCAATATCAGATTTCATTTTTACGATAACACGAATAATAATGATGAAAAACAGTAAAAAATGAAGCAGTAAATATACTCTGTATCAAAGAATGGGCTTTTTATATCTTTTTTTTTTCACCGTGTCAGCAGATGCGCAGGTTACTTTGGAGTGTAATAGTTCTCTAAATAAGTCATGGGAATCATTTTTCCCCACAGTGGGCAAACAGATTCAGTTTATTTTTTACACTACCATTCTCATAATTGTAATCTTTTCTATATTGCTTTGAATCCAGCATATTCATGACTGTGATTAGGCTTCTCTCATGTTATCTAAATCCCTTGCTACTATGTTAAATCCTGCAGCATGTCATATTTTTGACTATCTTCATACTCTGACAATACTGTTTACTGTATATTGAATGATGAATTTGAACAAACAAAACCCTGTGTCCGATTTGGTTAGGTATATATTTCACAAGGTACATTTGTGTAGGTCATGGTATGTTAATAGAAGCAGCATGGATGCTTATTTGATAAAGCTCACTTAGACCAGTACTCAGTTACTGATAATCTATTTGATATTGTACTGTACCTGGCAAGTGCAGAGCACCACTGTTTTCAGATTAACCACTTATCCACAAATTCTGTACTTGGGGTCACAACTTTGTTTAATGATCTAATTTGGGCCAGTTTTTAACTGTTTTAAATATGGCCTCACATTTGACTATAGCATGCTTTGGTATACAGAGGAATCCATGGTCGATTTAATGATTCTTGTGCTGTGGCTGCAAAATAAGTCAAAATCATCACCTCTCCACCACTGTGCTTGGAAGTTGATATGAAGTGTTGAGTTGATATTCTTTTGTTTGGTTTTCACCAAATCTCCCACGATGCATTATGTCTGTTTTGTCTGTCCAAAGGACATTGTTATAAGATTCGTGTGGTTTGTCCCCATGTAATTTGCAAACCTTAGCCATGCTCTCATGTCCTTTTTAAAAAGAAGAGGCTTTCTACTGGCAACCTTTCCAAACAAGACATACTTGTTCAATCTTGTACTGTCATGAACCTTAGCATTTAACATGCTAACTGAGGTTTGTAGAGTCTGAGGTCTTGTCCCAAATTCAACCTAAGATCTCATCGTGCAAACTCACAGAAACTGCAAGAAATCGAAAAGCAACTTGCTGAGAAGACTGGCATTGTGGTTAACACATATTTCAATGTTCCAGACCAGCAAACTGCCAAAACGTCTGCCTCTATAGAGAGAGTCAAACTTGTATTTGATTAGCATTGTACTCCTACAAAGCAAAATGGTAATGTGAACATCAGATATAGCATAAAGGACAGATGTAGCTTGTCAGTCACCAACCATTAGCCAATGAGCATACCCTGGATAAGCCTCCATTCTGAAATTTAGAAAGGAAAAGTATCCAGTATGACCAATATTTACAAAACATATTTAATATGTTATTTAGTAAGACCCCACGTGAGTGATTTCAAGAAAGTGATTATAAAGATCAAGCCTGTCAAGGCTTCTTAATTCTCTTTTTTGCAACCACAAAGATCACAACCTGGTGGCTCTTACAAGAATGTAGGAGCCTCTCTGGAACATAACTTATTTTCAGTTTGTAGTTGTAACGTGAAGTAAACGGCAATGCTCAGCACTGTGGTTAATTTGATAAAGAGAACAGTACATGAAAGTAGCTATGGCCAAGTAGTAACCTCTTAAATGTATGCATATAAAGGTAGCAACTGTCTTGTATTCCCAGAGAACTGGTCTTAATTAGTTTAGAATAATGAACTACAGCTCGCCTCATTCTGTCTCATTACAGAAACAGTGTTTGGCAGAGTTCGCCTTCTTTTGTGTTGATTAGTTAACAGTCAGTGAGTGATCAATAATGGCACTTGAAGGATAGAGTCATCAGTCTACACACTCGATTCATGGTGGCATCTGGAGATCTTTGTGCGTGTGTGCATTTGTAATGCGACTGAGTGAGAATGTTTACCGTTTCGGAGTGCTTTTTAGATTTCTGCAGTATATCCTCGCAAAGACAAATGATAGAATGAAAGATGAGGAAACACCTGTCACAAGTCCTTGTCCAGTCAGAAAAAAGCAGATTTAACTGTTCCTGCTTGTCTACAGTCAACAATTGCTTTTCTTGATTACTGTCAAGTCTAAATATCAGTGACAAGCCCATTTGACCTCCAGCTCTGTTTCCTCATCTAGCTAATTTCTTTTTCATCAGCAAGTCCTCAAACACTTTTTCCCCCCTCAAACACTTATTGTTGAGAAAACATGACAGAAGCATGTGCACCATTTTCCCCAATGATAAATTATGCAGCCAGCAGACTGGAAAATGGTAGTATGGCTTATTTATTGTTCAGAAGCCCTTGATAAGCAATCAGGTACACATTACAGTGGTGGCTGTGGGGGTGTATTTGTTGTCATTCTTTAGGAAACATAATAGACTGTATGTAAAAGATGGACTTAGCCATCCTGATGTCACCCTTAATATTGTGTGTGTGTGTGTGTGTGTGTGTGTGTGTGTGTGTGTGTGTGTGTGTGTGTGTGTTGTCTGTCTGTGTCATGGACAAGAGTGAGGAGGCTAAATTATCAGCTAACATTAGCATGCTTAGTGATTAGTAATGGTCATGCATATATTGTGTACGCATTACACAGACAGCTAGTTTGTTATTTGTGCTAACATACAGATAAAATTGTAGACCTTCACTGGAAAACTACAGTAGATACTTGGATATGCTTTTAATGCTGTTAATTTTCCAATAATTGCATTAAAAATTGGTGATCCTTAGTATATAGTCTGGGTATATACTCCATGTAATATCCACCTATCACCTGCCTAACAACGCAAACAAAATAACTTAAACTAGTGAGTGATATAAAATTCACAACAGCTTTGCAGTCATGTTGAAAAAGTAAGTGCACCTCATTATTTCAGTAGATTATAAAAGGTTGTCAGACATTTGTTGTACAGCTCTCTTAATGATCCATCTGGATGAGGTCTGGGCTTTGACCTGGGTCATTGCAACGCCATGGTTCTTTTCTTTTTCAGTAATTCTGTTTTAGATTTGTTGCTCTTATAGGGATCATTGTCCTGTTAAATGACCCACTTTCAGCCAAGCTTTCACCGTAAGACAGATGGCTTCACGTTTGACACTAGAATACTTTTGATATACAGAGAAGTTCATGGTTGAGTGATTGAATGCAGGTCCTGTGGCTGTAAAATCACACAAAATCATCACCCCTCCATTACTGTGCTTGACAGTTGATATGAGGTGTCTGTGCTGATATGCAGTGTTTGGTTATCACTGTGCATTATAGTCAAAGATCCCAATTTTGGTCTTGTCTGTCCAAAAAAAAATCCATTGTTCCAGACGTCTTGTGGTTTGTTCAGATGCAAGTTTCCAAACCTAAGCCGTGCTGCCATATATATATTTTTCAGAGCGAAGAGGCTTTCGGTCCTTATCAGTTAATCAAGTGCATTTGATTAGCAGCACTACTGAAGCAATGAGGATGTTTCTTAGATCCTTTCGAATCCCCATTAGAAAGAAATGCAGTTTAATTTTCAGTCTTATAGGTTACGGCTTGTGCATAAGCGACCATGATGGGCAGCTTAAAATTGGAAGTAAACCTTTATGAACTGCTATACATAAACACTGGTATATACATTTGTGCATATGTATAATGTATAGCAAAGCACACAAATAATTATGCTAACAGGTAAAATGTAAGAAAAAGCAGAAAAGCTGAATCCCTCGGCTTTCTCTTTAAACCTCTAAGAGAGATTAAACATGCACAGAGGAAGGGCAACAACACGAGATAATCCTGTACAACTCACTGAAGGGCAAAATAATGTCAGAATCAAATTTGTCCTTTTTGAAAGCTAAGCTGCTGCCCAAAAATAATAGCAATCCTTGAACCAGGGGAAAAAAATCTGCTGTCTTCCCTATCACTGTTCGGCTTTTGTTATATCTGTCCGAAGCTATATTTTGGGGGGAATAGTGAAGCTGCCGCTCAGTAAACAGAGTATACATGACTCTAAAAAGGGCTGTTCATCAATAGAAAGGTGGCACCGTGTTTCTCACTGTTGATGTCTGCAACTCTTCAGCTGGTGCTGCATTTCTCTTTGTGTTGCCCCTGCTTGTCTGGCAGCTAGCTGACGATAACAGATGGTGGGCATTACTAAATTACTGACTTCATCTCAGCGTAAAATGAATTCATATCCGGCCTCTTCACGAGGCATTTTCACTGTGGGGAGAGACAGGCACAACGGTGAGGAGGAGGAGGAGGAAAAAGACAGGGAGGCATTCAACAAAATGTTTCTCCACTGGGCTTCAAGCAGAACTCCTTTCCGCCCTATCCATCTCTCTGACACATACACAAAGCTCTGCACAAACGCACACACAAACACACAAGCACAGGGCTTAGGAGCTGTGCTGCGTTTCACTTTTATGGGTCAGAAAACTGGAGTGCTGATTTAGTCATTATTTATGACTGGACACAGTATTTCTAAGATTAGGGAGGAAACAGAAAAGAGGCACATAGCTCTGCAGCAATCTGCAAACAGCAAGCATGTTAAAGAGTGACTGATGTTGGACATCAAACTCATCTCCATGTGGGACTTTGCTGTTATATGATGCCATTTGTCCACTCTTATTTGCTTAGAAGTTTGCTCCCAGAAGTGTTTGCACCACATGTCTATATTTAGCCGAACGTGTTTACCTCTGCAGGTTTGGTTCAGCGTTTAGATGTGGTCCTAATGTGTATTGATGCTTCTGTTCCATGTGATTTAATCCAAAATACTATAAGTTACAGGACACTGTGAATCAAAGTAATCTGTAGAGCATATTTGTATATCATTTTTTTATAGTGTCAGTTTCTTTACCACACTTTGAGGTAAATGATAAGAGCGTCTATGGATCTGAATGTGTCAGTGTCTCTCTGTCTTTGAGCTTTGTAAAGAAAAGGTCAGATGAAGTTGAAGTACCACTGATGCACCACTAGAGGCTGTCCTGTTCCTATCTAGGAATGAGGTGCAATATCTTAGGCAAAGGTTGAAATGTGTATTGTTCTGAAAGCGGGCTCTGCAGGGACTGAAGGCCAGTTATACAAAGTGAGGTTAAATCAATGATACCAATGATGAAGGATGATGAAAAGAAAGTACAGAGACAGAGGGACAGAGAGAGGAATGCAGAGCCACAGACAAGATGAAGCATGTTGCCTTAAAGGCAAAGAGGCCAAAAGAGAAAGGCTTGATCAGAACCAGAGGTGGATAATTGACAAGTATGTTATGTAATAAAAGATGAATAGCGTTCCCAGGAGACAATGTAGGGAGCATATGACCCGGCCTACTCGAGAGAGGCCTGATAAGTACAGCTGAACTGACAGACTCTCTACTTTTTGATGATTGGTTCTGTTTAAGGTTTACTGTTACTGCTAATGTTTGCTCTCATCATTGTGCAAAAGCTATGGCAACTTGGCCCTTTTTAAAAACTTTTTCATTCACTGCTGATATTCAGGTTTATATTCATTAAACATGTGTTTTGTGTGTGTCAGGCCCTTAACATTTTACATCTGTGTTATGCTGATTGCATAACAAAATTGCTTAACCCACTTAGTCACAGAGTGGCAGGAGCCAATCCCAGCTGACACAGGGTAACATTCTGAGGCAATAGGATGCACTTTCCTGTTTGCTGTTTGCTATAAATCCACACCACATTTAGGTGTTAGCATCAGCAGCCTTCTTAAATCTTCACTTTAATCCAATTGGATCAAATTATTGGAATGGTACCCAGTCATATACAAAGTCTTAAGGCCAATGTGTGACCCACCTGCCACTGGGACCCAAACATCAATACAATACCAGTACATTTCAGAAAAGTGTTAAATCATAAATGTTAACTCAATTTTTACATAAATATATTTGTACAAATATGTAACTGTAATTACTTTTGAGTAATTTCAAGCAGAATTTCTGTTATTACTGCAGTCTAAGGAGCTTGCAAAGAAAAGCGTCTGGACTTCTTTAAGTTGCTTGAAGACATTTCACCTCTCATCCGAGAAGCTTCTTCAGTTCGAACAGAACAGAACAGAACACCTTCTCAGATGAGAGGTGAAATGTCTTCAAGCAACTTAAAGAAGTCCAGACGCGTTTCTTTGCAAGCTCCTTTGACAACGATGACCTGGATGACTGAGAACCTTCACAGACATGTTATTACTGCAGCCTATCTGCATTGCCTTCCCAGCCCACCAGGGGGCTCTGCACCAAATTTTTGGAATCACTGCTTTAACCTATTTGTCATTCAGCTTAAAGAAACCTAAAATCTTCCAGAATTCCAGCAGACATGAAAAAAATGATTATGTAGAAATCTACACTGAGAAGTAAATGGACTAGTATCGGTACTATTTTAGCTTTCTGCTCAATTTCAGCACTCAAAGCACTTTTTGCTAGAAGTCATGTTCACCTAATCTCACACTCATATTCACACAAAGCTTTTATCCATACCTAATATTTTTTATTTAACATTTACACACATACACAATCCAATGATTGCATCGGAGGCAAGTCATTGCCCAAGGATTCTTTAAGATATGGACAGGTAGAGTAGGGATCCATCCACCAACCTTTTGATTAGTAGCTAAGTCGCTTGACATTTTTACGAATTGCACGGTGAGGAACTGACTTTAAAATTATAATTTTTTAAACATAAGATGGCTTTGTTTATCTAGCATGGAAAGGGAATAAATGACTTAAAGGTTTATCCCATTGGCTACTAACCATATCTTTCCTTTAGACATTGATACTGGTATCCACACATCTCTGTTGTTGACATCTTTGACTTTACAGTCCTGCAAAGCCATAGATAGTATAAAAATAGATATAGCTTTAGCTAATGAGCCCATCGTGGATAATCTTTCTTTATGGCCATTAAAAAGAAGCTAGCTTTAAGGCTTTAACCTGAAACTATGCTCATCTTTTATGTCTTTGCTTGTAACTAGAGTAATGTTGCTGAAAGGTATTCTGGGGAATGTGTGATAGGAAGTGAATAAAATTCGACTGATTAACTACTGGCAGTAGATAAAAATGGATTATTTTGATAAGTGCATTTTTATGTTCGTGACAAGCTGTTTATTTTCAAATAAGCAAATATGCCAGCACTTATCTGGCTTCAGCTTCTGAGATGTTTCCTTATTAAATATGATGGCATTGGATTAAGGTTCATCACATATGCATAACAGATGCACACACAAAATCATTGGCAGAATAATGCATAATAAAATTGTGGTTGGTTGAAGATTGATATCAGCAAAGCAAAAATGATACTAAAGTGCTTTGGGAATTCTAACTGGATGCTGAGGTCTCATACTATGAAAAGAGGCTTTGGTTGTTCAGTGTTATAGGTCTTGAGACCTGAGTAATCACATTTCACAATCATATAACTCATCTGTCTGGATGTCTTTCTGCAACATGACACTGATGGTTTATGCTTAGTGTGTGTTGAGATTAAGGTAATAAGGTGGCAAATTGTCAGTAAATGGCTAGTTTGTCAGTTAACATTTTTAAAAAGCTGATAATAACACAATCCTGCATCAAGAAGATGAAATTATTTTCCAGGTAGCAAGGCTGGTTTTTGAGCTGTCAATGAAAAGCCTCAACATTATGCTCACAACCCATTGCACCCAAAAGACAAAGCCGTCATCCATTTCAAAGAATGGAATGGGTCCTTTCTCATGATGCCTATAAAAAGAAAAGTAGGTCTCAGCAGATTTTTCTCAGTGAGCCTAGATCCAAGCAACTCAGCCGCTTCCTTTGGCAGATCCAAATCTTACACTCAGTCATTTAACTCTAGCTGAGTGAATAAGTGGTTGACAGATGAGGTACTAGAAGAAGAATCTTCAAAATCCCCATCACTAGAATGGTGTCCATGTGGAAACAAAACGTCATCACTCTTTTCTACCTTCCCCTAGTTTACTTAAGCTGAATATGATATACTGTAGGTCTCACGGCTGATGACAGATTAGGGTAATCAATCATTCATTTTTGGAACTGTATCCATAAATATTGACTCAACAGAAGTAGCATTCATAAAAGGGTTTCTGTGCCTCCTTCTGTACTACTTTTCTATTAAATCATGTTTACAATTGCCTCTTGTGAGAAAAAATGTGAGCGATAGAACAAAACGGGTGCTGTTTTTGAAATCCGCCACTCAAAATTAGTAAAGATTTAGAATTAGTGTTAGATGTCATACAGCAAATGTGATGCAGGGCGGTTTAATCAGCACATAAACAGATCATTACTGCAGAAGACACACCATAGAGGGGTTTCTTTGTAATGACTGGTGACAGGAACACAGGTTTACACATCAACACAACACAACCACCCACAACTCAACTAAGCATGCCTCTGTGCTGCTGTTATTCCTGCACATTCCACAGAAAAAAGAAGGAAAAAAAAGGTTTCTGTTGTCTTCTAAACTTTGCTTTTTCAGTTGGATCCACTCTGCAAGATGTTTCCGGCTGAAGCGCTTTTAACCACCCCAACCATAAGCACTGAAATCTCACGGGGTGCTCTGACATATTGTTCTTTGATGTAAAAAAAAAAACGTGAAGAAGGGCTGCAGTTTATCTCTCAGTTCAGAGGTGGGTTGGGAATAGGAAATGACATGTCTCTGATTGTTGGGTTGCTCCGAGTTGAACATGGCAGCTCTGCGTTCATCTGTGAGAGGGAAGAGCGATTGTGCATTATTAATGCGGGCCGTCTGAAGAGACAAAATGTCGAGATTATATACAGACAGGGAACGATTTAAACTCTCACTGATGAGGGCGCAAGACGTTGTGAAAAGGGTTGTATGCTGCACAGTTATTTCCATCTGATCCAAATTTTGCAGTTCAAATTCCCTTATTTGAATTTTCATATAGTTATCTTTCCCTCTGAAATGAGCAGGACTGTTGCAATCAGCTTTGTGCCCCCTGCCTTTCTATTTCTATGGATTCATTTTTGTTGTCAAGGACATATTTTAGCTGTCATAATTAACCAATTAAATTTGACTCATCTGGTGGATTTCATTCAGTACTTTAAGTAGATTTCTCAATATTTTGCACACACGCTTCTGAATCTGAAATAACAGCCAACACCCAGCGGTGAGAGCACTTGAGCTCAAAAATAATACCACCATCCTTCAGTCAGATTTTAAAACAGCCTTTCCTCATGTTGTTTTCAAAATAATGGTCCACTGCAAAGAAAAAAAAAGAAGGAAAAAGTCCCACTGACATATGTAGTGTTAGTTAACAAACTAAGTTTCTGCTCATCCAGGTTATATTTGTCCTTTGATCCATTACAGTGCCAGGGTTGTTTCCAGAGTTCATCACAAACTGAAATTGCTTTCCTTTTCTTTCCACTGACCTGTTGAGATTTCCTGAATAGAACTGAGCCCCCAATCACCATCACACCTTCCTTTCTTCCTCCCCTGATCTATTTCCTTCTTTTCTTCTTCTCCCCGCTCGCCTTTTTGACCCGTTGTCCTGTCGAATGGCTTCGGCCAGCTGAAGCGTAACATTACATCAGCAACCTTGCCTCTTGTGTGACACACGAGCTCAGGTCACGGCTGTGCAGACCGAGCTGAAATGAGTTGCATTGACTAGGATGTCTGTGTTTCAACCTTGTTATGCTCAGAAGCCGGGCTCTCAGTCTTGGCCTGAAGGGCCTATTATCTTTATGGTTTAAAATCTTTTCAGTAGCCTCGCTATTTGTCTAAGAAGCGTAATTACTTACTAGAAACACAAAGCTACACATCCCTACAAATTAGTTTACCAGCAGACATCTAATGCCAAAGTAGAAAGCTGTATCCACCTAAGGTGAAGAAATAAGGTTGAGAAGTTTCCGATACTGAATTCATTTCCATTTTTCTTACCCACAAAGTTAGTAAGGTAAAGTGAAAGCTGGAGAGAAGGGAGCATAAACACTGTTACAACAGATTAAATATAAACAACACAAACACGGTAAGACAACTGTGCACATTACACAAGAGTATAAACAATATGCAGCATAAACAGGGAAGAGTTTCAAAACAAGTACGAACTGTACTTGTTTTGGAGGCAGACATATATATCAAGACTGCCATTGTACAGGTTTCCTAAACTGATTTAAATTTACCACATCTAATGGGCTCTGACTGCTGTCAGGTTTTATAAAGCAGGAAGCGGCGGTGAAATTTAGAAGTTTTAGTCATAACTCAGGAAAATGCCATACAGTTTGCTGATTTCTGCTCATAGATAGTATAAAAAGTTTAATTGTGGCAAATTTCTGTAAACTTAAGCGTTTTAGTTTGTTGGTTGCATAACTTAGACCACACATTGTATAAACTCTGACACACTTTTTTAAGGCTCTAGTTCTGGAAGTTAATTTCATCTTAAAATCTGAATTGATGTTTAAGAAAATCCTTATCTGAAGATTTTATAGTCATGACCATAATTTTTTTTTTTTTTACATCAAAAACAAATGAAGAGGAATGGGGAGTATAAGACTGCGTGCATAATTGATTTAAGTTGTGAAGGAACTGCTCATCCCATAACTAATTCAAAATCCCAGATTTTACAGCAAATAGCTTCCAAGTTTAGCCAGTTTAATCCTTTTCATTATCATAGTGATAATGGTGGCCTAAGGTTTATGGGTTTAAGTCTTCCAACAAATTTGTTGCCGCTTGAATATAGGGGCCAAGATGTGCATTGCTATTCCACCTATATTATTTACATTGATATATGTTCATTAATATGCACTGTGCTTTTTAAAGGGATACGTTCAAATTCAAACCTAACCTTGTTTTATATATGTGGCTAGAGAGTGGCCGCATATGTAGTAAGTTACTTTTGATTTAAAGATCACTAATAGCACCTTCAAACTATAAATGACAATTTAATATTAGTACATCAGTATGTATATTTTTATCATTTCCTTTTTATTTTGTCTTTCTCCTCTTCCTCCCTCATTTCCACCTCTTCCTCCTTATCTCAAGCCTCATCTCTTGAATTGAACTTAGGTTCTTACACATGAAAACCTTCATAAAAATGCTTATTTATTCCTGATATTATAGCAGTTACTTTGCAGTTGTATTGACTGCAAAATACAACAATGATGTTGTATTTTGCAGTCATAGATCTTGCATTTCTTCTTTTTTATCAAAAATTGATTTTTGTTTTTCCCCCTAGGTTTCGCTTTCTCTCTCTTTCTCTCACTCACTTTGAAATCTATTAATAGAACTTTATTTACACCTACTGGCACTCAGCTCATATCTGTGCTTACATGTGGCATGCAGACGGCAGGGACACATATTATGACTCACAGTCTGTAACAAATGACCTCAGCTCTTTTTATTTGTTTTGAATCCATACAGCCTTTACTGCACATTGTGAGGCCGTGACTTTGCTCATGATAAATTCACCTCCCTGTACGTGTGTGAAGAATTGCTCTCAGATATGAACCGAAGGTGATGGAAAAAATGCTCGTTTTTATTTTCAACCACGAATATTGCTTTTCTGTGGCTCCAGAGATATATGGGCTTAAAGGGGAGCTGCCTGGGCAAAAAAAAAAAAATTTCCAGGAAGGATTCCCTGATGCTGTTTGTGAAAAGACTGATGCAGATAGATAGCTTATTACATAGCTTGGTAAACTGTCCAAAACATGTTACTGAGGACGGTTCTGCTGGGAAACTTTGGATACTGGCTTTCATGTTGATATTACTTTGACACGTACCACTCACCTAAATATACTGCAGACGCCCACATGGAAACCACATTCCCTGCCTGTAGTGGCCTTCTGCAGCAAGACTGTGTCTCCTTCCTTCCTCCCCAAACTGCAAAATACGACACAGGTGTTGACCTGTCCTCTGAATTCTCCAGGTTCCAATCTGATCAAGTATGAAGGCTGTGGGTCTCAAAGGATCCAGTGCCAATTTCCCATCACCAGATGGCCATGTCCATGCACACCAGAGGTCAGAGCTGTTTTGGCAGAACAAAGAGGATGTCACATTAGGGCTGGGCGATATTTTACTTATTTATGTCAGTTGAACAACTGTGAATTCATCTTTTTTTAACTGACAGTGGCATTTGGCAGCTTTTAACATATCAGTAGAAGTTCCAACTTGTGTATAATAATTAGAATTTTTAATGGGACAGTAGTGTCATCATGTTCTAGCCCATAAAAGTAACAGATCCTTGGAGTCTATTTTTCCAGTATTTAATGCAAAAATGTAGCAATTCACCAAGTGCACAGATCATTAAGGGGAGAGCCATTATTGGTTTCATTAATGAATGTGGTTGGCAACTGTATCTGACTAGTGGAACTACTTGGTTAGGTAGTGTCTGTGTTTTTAGGAATGTTCCTAACTAAGTAAAGTGACCCATAACCATCTGTTTAATGGCCAAAATGACAGCTGTTCAAGTTCTTTAAATTCTAAGGAAAGTGCTTCCTTGATTACCTCCTTTAGGAGAAGATAGTCTGGATTTCCCTTTGTGAAAGGAATGGTAACAATGCCATCCTACAGTTCCACAGTGCCACAATCTGTTTTGAATTTTTAAGAGCGGCCTGTTAAACCAACAGCTGCAATCAAATTGTCTTTTTGTCCAGATGTTGTCTCTCCAAATCAAGATTAAGACCATCTGGAATATTAATGTTAGCAGTTGTATTGCCAGAGTTTTGAATCATCCTTCATTAATTATTACTTCAGATCAGCTGGGATCGACTCCAGCCACCACACTCCTAAAGCTGGAAAACTGAATAAGTAAATAAGTGATGGTCGCAAAAAGCTTTAGCAAGAAGGAGTAAAGAAATTACACTGGATCCTGTCATTAGCATTAATATTTTTCACTCAATATGGTCATTTATATGACCTTCATTAAAAAACATTAGAACACTCTGGAGTGAGGCAAGATTTTGGAGTCCATATTTAGGGCATAGTAGTTTCAATATGAAGGACACCTGCCTCCTGATTGTTAAGGAGTTTAGTGTAAGTGCAGTCTCTGCAAACTGCAGTGCCCTCTACCTAAGTTCTTATAGATTTTCCTTAACATCTTTCTTTGACCTCATGAAGTCTGCTGTTGAGGCCGAGGAAAAGTCATTAGGTACAGGAGGTGGGAGGTAATTTCCTGGACTATTCAGCTGTACCCTGTCTTTATCGGGTCTTCCTTGCTTTCCTTCTTGCCTACCACATTTGCTTCGTTTGTGTTGCTTTGTTTTCTTATTTTGTTAATTCGTTCGTTTTCCTCCCACTAGCTTGTAGCAGTTTTTGTTGTACTGTTTAAAATCCTTTCATTTAACTTCCTGCTTTCAGTCCTTTCTTCATGTCAGCCATTGGTTGCTTTGTGACATATGTGACTTTTACACTCAGGGGTCATGCTTATAACAGTCTGTGTTACACCCTGTGTACAACTCCCCAGGTTTAGCTCAACACAATATGCAAACTAAACCAACAAAACACACCAAAAAGTCTGACGGCTGATGTAGCTTCTTTTTTTTCTTCTTCGCCCAACAGGTTGCCCAACACCTATTCACATATTTTGACACAGCAGCCTGACAGCTTTCTTGTCCATTTCCCTCTGAGACTGACTTGAATGGCCATTGTTGGAGTGTATTTTGCTGTTACAAATGTTAGTCATGCAAGTTTAATCCTGTCAATAAATGCATACTTATCACTGCTCTCTGGCACAGATAACATTTCTTTCCTCAAAGCAGCTCCTGCCCTCAAGGAAAACTGCAAGTTGATGGCCAGACTGTGGCATTTTTAATATTAGAAATTAACAAATGTAAAATCTTCTTTTCACATTGTGTGATTACATTTGAGCTCCAGGGTGACATTTTCCAAAATCAGGATCCATAAATGCTTCTTACAGTGCTTGTTAGCATCTGACTCTAAAATGTTGGATATCGGAGCGTCCTTGAACACAGCACCAAGGAGAGTTGGCAGAATGGCTCCTTCTGGCAAGAGTATTACTAGACTAGTATAAGATAATCAAGGCAATAAAAAAGGCAGGATTAAATTTTCATACTAAATTAAATGCATGCCAATTTCAGTCTAGAATGTCTAAAATAATTATACAAAGGTGTGCTTTTGATAATGCTTGGCATTAATACAAAGCATATCCAAGGGATGGTGTAACTAAGGAATAACATTAGGCAGATAAGAGAGCTATTCTCTTGTGCTTTAAGGGTTTGGTTCTCTGCAAAGGTCAAATTAGTGGCATGATATTGCATTTAAATCCTTTGCCATGGAGTCTTAAAATTAGACAGTTATTAACTAGTTATGGTGTCCTCTATGTGTGGTACAAGTGGTTTCAGGGGACTTCGATTTGTAAATGAGCTTTGTGCAGCCTGAGTCTGCAGGAGTTGGATCATTACACTGCTGACACTCCCATGTGACAAGCGTTTGGCTTGTGTCAGCACAATTTCTGAAGCAATGAATGAAAGCTTGAAACACACAGGGACAAAGAGGCACATGTGCAACTTTCACATTTTTTTTCATGCAAACCCACTTTGAAGCTTAAATCTCTCTGACCGCCTCTGATCTCTGACAGGAAAAAAATTTAGACATTAATGACAATTTGTGCCGCAGTGGTTGTATTCCTTCTTAAGCAGCACTCTATTACTTCTTAAGCATCATCTAACAGGATGGTCGGGTAAACCACCTTCTATACCAGTGGTTTTCTCCCCAAGAGCTACTAAGCCGAGCATTCACTTTACAGCGATGAGTCTTTCAAAAGTGTCACTTTCCTATTGTTTCCTATTCATTTCCCCTCCTCTTCCCCTCTCTGGTGCTCTCTTCTTGCTCTGCCCCTCCCTGCCTGTCTTTCTGTGCCCTGTATCCTCTCTCTCTCTCTCACTAAAGCCCTATCTTTATTTTCCCTCTCCCTCATTCTCTCTTGTCAAACAGACAAGTAGAGGCCTCCCTAGTGTTCTCCCCTCCATGCAGTAGTTTGTCTTTTTGGCTCCATCTAATCCATTAGTAATCCATTTCAGGGGCTGTCAGCCACATAGAAGCTGCAGAATGCAGCCTGCACGGTTTATCTGACACAGTTTGTCAGCCCTGCACTGACCGGTGAAGGCCTTGAATGGAGCTCCAGCAGCAGTTAGAAAAAGTCTGAAATATACACACTGCTGATGAATACTGTAATGTCCTATATGTCAATGTAAAGAAGATAGAAGAGGCATCTTTTGGGGGTGGGGTTGTTCCAAGCAAAAATGTACTGAAGGTGTTTTTGGGTTTGGGGAAAAGGAACATTTTCTTCTTTGCAGCCACTTGTTCTGTGATTTTCACATTTACTTTGTGACTTTTTAGTTCTTGTTAATTTTAAGTTTTTCTATTTCTCTCTCTATTAGCTAAAAGTAGCTGCTAAGGTAGAAAGGATTTTTTTTTCAGAGATACACAAGTAACGTGCTTCCTTGCAATAGATCCAGAAAGGACAAGATAACTTAAAAAGCAAGCAAAACAAACAAACCAAAAAAGTTTCCTTGTTGAAATCATAAACTATCAAACACAATTTTCCAACTCATTAAACCCATGGTTTCTTCTACTGCAGCCTTCATTTGATACAGACACTTTTGCTTATGGTGACTGCCAGCCAGCGCCTGCTAGCTTGCTACAGTTGGCTGCAACTGACAATGCAGTCTGTGAGACGACTGCATGGCTCTTCTTTACTTGCTGCCGCTGTTTCACTGCAGTTTCGAAAGTCAGCGACATGCATGGTGGTGTCCTTAAGGCAACTGACTCCAGAGAATGAAGACAAATTCGATGAGCCATTATCCAGTAATTACAGCAAGAGTGACTCCTGCTCAGCCAAACGTTGCGTAGCTTTGCTGTAAAGTTTCACGGAAGGTGAACCAATGCTTCCCTATTATTCATTTTAAATGGTAAATTAACTGCATTCATATGGCACATCCTCAAAGTTTACTCACTCACACACACATTAATTCTCTATCTTATTCAAACAAATCAGGCAGCATTTTAGACCACAGGCACTAAAAGAAGTCTTTGAATTTATACTCTTTGTTTTTCACATATAAAACAATGTTAGCGCTCATCCGTGTGGGATCCTGCCTTTATACACAGACTAATCCCAGCTGTTCTAACATGTAAGCTTGCTTGGTAAGCAGAGGTTTGTGAAGCTTTAGATTCCAGGTTGTAATCCTAACTGAGTCAATTTAGCATACAGCTTATTATAAATTACAGGCTGTTTCTTGCAGAAAGCTGACATTCAGTGATATATTTCTCGCTGTTCTGTTTTGCATTTACAGTGCTTCCCAAAATGAATGCCGCTAAGCTCCACAGGCCACATTTTGCATAAGTTGTTTTGTGGCAGACTTTGGGCATAAGCTGAAAAGCATATTTTCTGTTCTTCTTGACTGGGACAGCATTTGTATTATAGACAGCATTTGGTTTGCATAAGTGTGTTTACTGCTGTTCGAAGGATTTTAATAAATATTGCAAACTGATTAAAGTGTGCTTTGTTGGTGTCACAATTAGCCTCAAGAGAGCCACTTATAAAAATTCAAAATTCAAATCAAAATCTGAAGTGTTAACACATCTACTTGCATAACATTATTAATATCCGGGCTTTCCAATATCAGCTGCTTAGGCTTTAATGATGACTGATATTGTTTTAAACATTTGCTCATGTGTAGGCAGGTGATGCAAATCTGATTGCTCTGAGTGAATGTGTGGGGGGTTTCATTAATGACTGTGATCAAGTAGTTCCCAAGCGGGCAACTATTGCAGTTGTGCACACACCCACTCTTGTCCACACATAATTTGTGTCTCATCATTTAATGTAGTTGAGGGGCACAAGCAGTTATCCTGCAATAGCGAGCATCTCCTCGGCTCATAGAGAATGTGAAGAGCCTCACCTCTTATGGATGCAGGCAATTTAATGATGACTGCAAAGGACATCAAAAGAAGATTTATCATATTTTATTGGCTCTGCCATTGTGAGAGATGAGTTCCTGACAAGGCTAAAATTATTATTATTATTATATAAGCTTCTGCTAAGATTAATCACGTCTGCAGCATCTGGAAAAAGTTATGAGAGAGCAAAACACATTGTAATGCTAAAATTATTTCTTTTTTGTTGATTTATCTAATAGTTTGGAAATCTAGTTTTTTGGCAGTTATGTTTATGTGGTTGTGACGTATTTTGTTTGCAGTTAGAGCAATTGCTTGAAATTCTTTGAACAAACCAGATTTGGTTAAATACACCCTCTGTACTGAAACGTTTCTCTGTCACTGGCTTTTATTTGAAAATGAAATTAGAACATTTTAATATGCTTGGATAAGCCTTTAATAGTTGAATGAAATATTTGAACAAACATTTGTGGAAATGCTCATTTAGGTTCCGGGGGTGTGTCTACATGTATTCTTATGACGTTTGAAAGCGGATGAATCCCTGAAATGCCTCCTACACTTTTGACAGATGTATGGTTTCTCTAAAGCGTGGATTCGCTGATGTGTCTTCAGTTGGGATGACTGACTGAATCCCTTGTCACACTCATCACAATAGTATGGCTTCTCTCCTGTGTGGATCTGCTTCAGATGTGATGACATACTGAAACCCTTTCCACACTGATCCCAGGAGTAGGGCTTTTCTTCAGTGTGGGTGTGCTCATGTACGTTCAAACTATATGAGTGAAGCTCTTGTTACACTCATAACAGAAGTAGGTTTTCTCTCCTCTGTGAATACGCTGATGACGCTTCAGATTTGATGACTGACTAAAGCACTTGTCACACTCATTGCAGGAGTTGAAATAAACTAACAAAAGCCTAAACTGGGGAAAGCTAAACATAGGAACACAAGATATTTAGAAAAAGCAAAATAGAAACCTGAAGGAACCTGGGACTTGGAAACCACGAGGAGAGAAGCAGATGACGCAACAAGGAACAAAGGAAAACACACACAATATACACAACAGGAGGGACACACGGCTGAACCTAATCTGACATGATGAGACAAAGGGGAAGCAGTTGCTGTCAAAAAGCTACAAAAGGCAGATTGCAATGGAAACACCGTCTCCAGGTGGAAGTGATACGCCTCCTGCTTTCAGACCTGCAGGTATCAGGCTTGTGATGTTCTCCTTTATCTTACAGTGGACAGAAATTATTTTTTGGAGTGGCACAAATAATTTGTGTGACTAAGTATTTGATGCAGATTGTTCTGTAAATAGTTTGAAATGTTTATACAAAGCTGTACATCTTCAGTGCTGGCATTATGTACACACCTATACTCTCAGCTGCAGTCTTAAGATCTAAAATCAGGTACTTACTTATCAGGACACCCCACTGTGGTTTAGCACTAATGGCTGAATAAACAATTTAGTACTGATTGTTCCCTCAGCAGCATCTCATACAGAGGTGTCGAATTACCTCAGTTCACCCTCCATCACCCCACTACACTCCCACATCATCTATATCTCCAAACTCCTCTCACTCATTAGCTTAAGCTCTCTAATCGTACTGATAAGGGTTAGCATCATGAAATTTAAATAAGTTAATTTGCTGCTCATAAAGACTCTCCCGGTGTGCGTTGCCTCTGAGCAGACAGTGAAAGCTAAACTTGGCCTGCGAATTTCCCTGGCCTCCATTAGGGCCTGTTAATGTGCGGGCCATTCTGCAGTGTTTGGAGACAGAGGGACTTAAGGTTGTTTTTGTTTACATACAGTTGCTGGGAAGTACGGATTGTAATGGCTCTGGGTGTGGCAGCTGCTTTATAAATGGAAAAGGCTGGTGGGCTGTCTAGGCAGACAGTGGTTTGCTGGTGGAGCAGCTGTACTGTCTGTGATAGAGAAAACGTCAAGCTCAGCAGCCACCGAAGAGCTAACTAGCTGCCACGGGCTACTTCAAAAATGATATTCGAACATCCGATGGGGCCAGCGCTGGGCCTTCACAGGAAACCCTCAAGGGTGGAAACGGCCAAGAGATTCTGGAGGGTGAGTGATGAAAATGAGTGTTTGAGTATGGAAGTGAGTCTGTATGCCGTGTAAAAAGAATGCAGCTGGGTAGAGGATATAAAGAGCATCGCTGTTGAAGAGAATTTTGCAATCGATTGTAGAGTTCTGCAAGAAGCCTTTGTAACAGCTGGAGCAGCAGATCTGCATCCTACTAACTTAAACACTGAAACTATGCATGCTGCTGCTTCGAAGAGATTAAAAGAGATCTGTCTGCTCTTTGTGTACATCATCCGTTTTCTATGTTATCATTTGAGAGGGGAAGGACGGGTTGCTGGCGTTTCAAAGAATAATCACTGCTGTGCATGTTCCTTAAATATCTCTACGTCTCCTTAAAAAGCTTTATTGTTGTCTAGAGAGCCATCCCGTCTCCCTGATAAAGACTTGTCTTTATCGCTCCCAGCAAATCAGTCTAATGAGCCTGTAAAAGACCAACTTCTGGTCCCTTTGAAAAGTATCCCTCAGATCAAGCTCAGCCAGCCTCAAAGTTTGTCCATTTCTTTAAAGGTTATCCCAGGAGAGGTGGAAACCTAATGAAACTCGATCTCGTCTGGAGGTTGGATCAAAATGCTACATAGGGTGTTTGGAGCACCCGCTGGAGCCAGTCAATATTGCATTCCCTCAGGATGATGGCTTTAAAAGGGTAAAGAGAGACTCTTTCTGCTCAAAGTAGAGTGCTGAATACAGATTCATGTAGTTTAGGAAACTTAACTGGCTGCCTCGTTAGAATGGACTTAAATCAGGAGTGTGTCTTTATCCTCATCATCTCCCTTGCTTTGCTTTCTTTTCTCTCCAGCCCACATCAATCTTGCCTTCTTCCAATACCCAGAGGCTTTCCCTTCAATTTAATCTCTATCACTCATCGTGTGCGCAAGCTCAACTCTCTCCATCACACACTGCCGACCTTTACTCTCCACTATTTGATTTGCACTATGTCGTGCTCCACCCCACTTGACTCCACTCTGTTGAGTGTCAATCAAGACAGGTCTGCATGGACAACAGGCTGTGCACTCCAGCTCAGACCTCTTTAGTGCTTTTGTAATGCGCACAGTTAGCGTTCTTACAAATTCTTTTCTTTTTCAACAGAGTGCCTTTCATCCCGTGAAAGGGACAGGTACCCTGGCAACCTGCTTCACCTTTCTTTACAAAACCATACAATTTCTTGTTTTCCTTCCCAAAATTAAACTTTGCCAATGTCTATAGAACACAAAATGGGGTCTGAAACAAATCTTTTATCAACACGTGGTGAACTCTGTATTCAGAATCAGAATAAGTATCATGTACACCTACTGTGGTTGTGTTTTACTCACAATTTAAGATTACATACATGGCTTCCTGCATAAAACTCTAACAAAAGCCCATGAAGTTTCTTCTCTGTTTTTATTCACTAATGTCTTTATCATCTTTCCTTTCAAGTCTTTTTTTATGATAAGCTATTACATTAAGCATTTTCTTTACCTTTTCATGTATTGTCCATGTACTTTTTTGTTACACCTTCCTCATGTTTACAAGTAAAGTTCAGCATGACTCCTAAAAAGTCAGTTTTCTTTTTTTTTTAAAGCTGCCCTAATCAACATTTTTCTATTTATAATGGATTGAAGGTTTATCTGAAATCTGATGCTTGTTGCTTGTAGTGAGAAAAGCCACAGAGAATTATTGCCCTGCTCAGCACTCACCCTGAGCTGCAGAGTGCTTGTTCCTGTCTTTCAGCTCATTGTGTTAGTTTTCTGGTCAACACCTCTGCTGTTTGGCTTCATCCTCAGCAATACGATGTGTTTTGTTGCTGCCTGCCGTGTCTGGATAGCCGACCACTAGTTGATCATTTTGGTGCTGAGCTCTCAGATTATATTTGGTGGAGACCAGCAAAACGCTGGTAAAGTCAGCCTGAAGTGTTCTGAGTTGCAAAAAATGTAGTGCCTTAACCCAAAAACATCAAAAAACAGTCAAACAAAGTCATCTTCTTCAAATCTGCCAACAACAAACATCATTATCTATTCCAGGCTGACCCAGTTTTGATGTGGAGGATTATCGTTGGTAATGAGAGATGGATAAGGCAATGACCCAGAGACTAAAACAAGTTCAAGTTGAAGACTGAAAACCAGAAAGCGGTGCATTATTTAAGGCGTATGTACGTTGCATGGCATTTCGCTTTACAACACAATGCACTGAAAATAGAGCTTTTTGCACAGTCAATACAATTGTCTCTGATCACCAGCCCCACACATTAGATTTACCACCTGCTGCCCTGCTTTGGTGAGATCCAGCACTTATCACAGATGCACAAGTAGAAATGAAGGAAGCAGCCAAATCACTGTGAGGTGATGATCTTAAAGTTCGAGAGCAGACAAATTTCCACCATTTATCTATGATACATGAGTTGTATGTGTGGTCTGCCTTACAGAGATTTTTGTTTGTTTGTTTGACTACAAAAGCCAAAAATCCAATTTATGATTTTGTTTTTCCTTGAATGCGGTCGGTGCAGTGTTATTGATCATTCCACTTGGTTCAGGGTCTTAGCTCCTTAAATAGCCAGTTATTTAGTTGAAAGTCCATGTCAATAAAGATGAATAAAAGTCTTCAAGTTCCATTTGTAGTTCTAAATAGATTCCTGATAATTTGTGCAATACGGTGAAATGTTCGTCACACATTACAGCAAAGTGTGAAATGTGGTGAATCATGAGCCGGATGAGTTGAGTCTTTTCAGTCTATTCATCACAGCATACTTTTATTATCTTGAGACATTTCTCTTCTACTGGTATCTAGGTATCGTCATAGGCAAATTAATAATCAATGGTTATTACCACAGGGGTTTTTACAGTGGCCACCATATCCGAAGGCATATGTTTGTTCATTTTTGACATGTCAGCATGAATTAAGACACATGAACTTTCATATATTGCTGTTCCAGCAAGCTTCTTTGTCCCTCTGGCAAAAAATAAGTCGGTGCATTGCTAAGGCAATCTGCAAGGCATTCCATGGTCATCCGAGTTCTCTTTTCCTTTTCTATTGAACTTAACGTTTGAAGAACTTTTGTTTATGTGTGCAGTTTGCAGACCTTCTCCTCAGACTTCCAGCAGAAAATATAAACAGAAGAGTTCATTCTGTACAATGCGTCTGATATCTCAGTCTTCTGTAGCCTTGAATGTGTCAACTAACAACTTAAAAAAGAATGTGTTCTAGTATGTATAGAGGGCTGCAGGGTGGTTGTGTTTGTAGATGTACCATAACCAGGAGGTTACATGTTAAGTCCTCACTAGACGGTCTCTGTCAATTTTCTTTTTTTTCTTTTAAGATTAAAATGTAGATGCTGCCAATGTATCATTCCACATCATCTAGTCAGAAAGTTACAAAATCCACTGGGTTCCTGAGTAGCTCATGTATTGAACAGATTTGGTTTCATGTCATTAACACTGCAGTATTGTTGTGAACTCTGCTGCAGTGGATTTTGCATCTTAATTTGTCCTTGGTGTATTTCATCTTCTACACCTTTCAGTCAGCTCTTTTGTTGAAAAGTCAACATTTGTTTCCTTTTTGAGCTTTTTCCCCACTTTATATATGATTTCTGATTATTGTATCTAAGAATTGTTACCTTAAAAGAGAAACGGTGTTCCTACCTGTCTGGATGTTGTGATTTTCTGCAAACTTGGCATTGTTCCTACCTACTCTGATGAACTGAACTACAGGAGTAAAAACACTGCAAAGTTTGAAAAGTCCAAACTTTCTAAATGATGTACAGTGTGTCTGAGTCCAGTGTAGAATGACAGTGTACTGTAAGCTGTGTTTGGGCAGGAGAAGCTGGTAGAGAAACCAGAGCGAGTGTGCTCAGTCAGCCTGCTCGGTAAGTCAATTAAATGTGGCATCAGATCTCTCACCCACTCTCGGCTTGTTACAGGAGACTGGTCAACTCTAAGTGATGTGTATGTCATAGCGTGGTGGATTGAAAATTGAAAATGGGAAAATTTGAAACTGTGGCCTGAACAAGATTCAGAATTTCCAGCTTTCTAAAAAAGCAAAGCAAGCACTGTTTTTATCACAGTCAACAGACTAATATTCTCTCAGATAGCATTCAGCAGATGATCTGAGACATACTGATTTGCAATTCCAACTTGTTTTTCACCATTTTTGTCCCCAGACGTATGCATTTTATGCCTGTCTGCTCCCTGTAATTTGACTGTGGCAGAGTCTGCCTTGTACCTTGTCTCGTGTTTTTTCATCAGCTCATAAAACAGGAACAATGCATTTTTCCTCATTTATCAATGCCTCCACTCCCCCTTCCTTCTTTTTCCTGCTCTTTCTTCTCTTTTGTTGGAGTGTTTGAGCTGACAGGATGGTATTGTGTGTCTGATTGTGGGAAATCTGTGGCAAATGTAATTTTATTATGTCACTGCTTTCCTCCTGTTCCTATGCAGAAGAAAAAAAACCTCATGGTGGTTAAATGGAAGCATGTACATCACTTGTACCTTTATAAAAATAACTTGAAATGAATATACTCCTGCAACAATTAGTCAATAAATTAAGCATTCAAACAGCAGAAAATTAGCAGCTTTTTAATTGGGAGATTGATTAGTCATTTAATGAGGCACTTGAGAGATTCTGCACATAATAAGCATAATTTGCAGATCATGGAGTGTACTTTTGTATCTTTTCATTAGAGCTTAATTCTCACAAAAAAATAGAGTATCTCGTGTTGATTTATTTGTAGTCATTCTTTGTTAAAAATACTGCGAGCAAGGTTTTAAGATGGGTGGAATCAACCTGAACTGCGTTCAGGTACATTCAGTTAGTGAGTAATTAAATCTGATAGGCAGTTTAATACAAAATACTGTCAAGCAAGATGATTTTTTCCTGTGCTGCCATGGAGACAGTAAGTACAAGGTCGAGCTTGCACACATCCTTTTTCCCTTTTCATCCCCGTGATGCCCTCATGTATGCAGATGTCAAATAAGTTCCAACTGCCGTACTTCAGCATCTAGCTAGCTTTACAGCACAACAAATATTAGCAAAAACAAAAACACTGTTTCGGTCCAGTTTGGCACACAATGCGTCTGCTAGCTAAATGTACAGTTGTTCTATTTACAGGTGACATTTGATAAACCAAATATTTTAGCTTCTTTTTCTTCTTTTCAATAATGTTCATGCGTTTATCGTGTTCTACTGAGATTATCTGGTTATTTCATACAGAGAAATCACAACAATGGTAATTCAGTGTTATTCGGCAGCTAGGTTAGTAAATCCAGTCTTAACTGAGTGATTTTCAGTACTGTGGTAGAGTTTGCAGTAATGAACTATGCTTCACTGATGCAAACTTTGGCGCCCATGATCACTGCTAGGTTAGGTCCAGGGTTGCAGAATAGACATTTTATATATGAAAGCACTGGAATAATTCTTTAATTATAATGAAGAAAAGGTGGTATTTGTATATCTTCCAGGGGGAAAAGCTTTTAAGGTGTTACTTGTGGACAAAGATGAGAAACTTTAAGTTTATTTATGCGGTTTTGTCCTGTTAACCACTGAAATGAAAGATAATTCTGATGATGCTTAAAACTAATGCCCCAAATAAGTGCCCAGGTGCAAATGACAGCTAAGTGACAGAACTTGCTGTTAGATTATGTACAAGTTATTAGTTTAAAATTAAACTCAGCGAACCACAGCCTGTCCACAAAGAAAAGATTAATTTTGGAGTAATTTTTTTGACTGTAAGATGTAGGTGCAAGATTATTTACATATAAATTATTTATAGAACTATACATTGGGCCACCATTAAGGCTACACAAGCAATTCAGGGGTAAACAACCACATCGCAAACCCATGTACATAATTGCAAGCATAATTGTGTAGTGTGCTCGCACTACACAGAAATGTAAACAAGTGCAAGCAGTACCTGTCTTAAATAGCACAGTATGCAAAGCGAGAGAGACATTTTCTCAAGGTGCACAGCTGCATTAATGAACTAAGAACACAGACACACAGAGAGACACACACACACACATACTGAGAAAGTGTGTGCAGACTATTCTCAACACATTTGGAATTTTCCAGAGATAATATTTTAACATTAGAACTGCCAATGGGGTCATATTGACCCCTTTGGAGTTTATCGGCGTTTCAGTATTTGTAAATTAAAACCCCATCATCTCAAATTTCATGACTTTCCTAAAGTTGGATCATTGGTCACATGGTCATTTTAAGTGAGTGGGGGATGAAGAGAAAAAAAGAGACCATGTCATTACAACCATTTTGAAAAATTAATTTAAAACAACCACTGTCCCATGTTGCCTAGCAACGCATATTATTTACACACATTTGACATGAAGGCTGGTATAACTTGTGCCAAAGCCAGCTACTGTAGATGTGATCTATATATAAATATATACGGGACTTGAGCTTGATAAAAGATGAATAATTACTGCAGGCTTGTACAGTCTTCCTCCCACTCACATCAGCTCTACTGTTAACCCTAACTACATAAGCTCAAAGAGGCATGGGGGTGCCAGTCTTCTCCAAAATCACGTCAGTTTCCATCATCTGGGGTCATGGTAGTTACATCTGCTTCTGTTATTACCAGAATCATTGGTAAGGACCCCCAGGGCCTGTCCATGAATGGTGCTTACATATTTACATCACTGTGTAGTCAGTGCATGCTCTATTACCTTGGCGTTTAGCTACCAAACCTTACCCTGTGGAGCTATTGTAGCTTCCTCACAGCTAAAACATTCATCATGTATTAGCTGTAAGGGTTGCAGGATGGTGTTGTCCTTTTTCCCCCATTTGAGCCACAGGCCCATAATTCAGCTGATATCAGTCTGAGAATTAATGTGTACATGTAATTTATGACCCACTTAGACAGAGTTGGTGCTTTATAGCTTCATGCAGTATTTATGCGCATTGTATATTCAACCTCACTCTCAGCATATGGTCAGATAAGGAACCCATCCTTATACCCAGTCTTTGAGTATTGATGGAGATACAAGGAGATGCCAGACCTTGTAAAACATTTGGCTGCTCTGTAGAATTATTTTTTTCTGAGCAAAGTACATGTCTTGAATCAAACTCTGCTCAGGTATTACTTGTACATCTGATTTTACTCTTTTTTTTTTGCCATGAATTTAAGGGTGGAACACAGAGAAGACAAGCAAAGACCAGGATATTTATCAATTTAGGAATACTTGTTCTTCCCAGCACCCCAACACAAATCATGTCACGCTCATCTCATTCAAATTACTTCAACTTTATTGCTTTTTTATAATTAAATAAGGTCTCCCTTAAAAAAGGGGGGGGAGGGGGTGCCCTTGCATGTACTTCATGCATGGGGCACATTTTTTTTGCCACCAGAAACTTTCTGGTTTTAGTCAAATTTGAGCTTGGTGTGGCTGCGTCCAGGTAAATGGCCCATATGGAGGCACGATCTGATATCGTCGTGTTGGTGTTGTTCCCACATCATCATGAAAATGTTGTTCCAGGTTCAACATTGCAAGTGACCAATCAGAATGTTGTGACGTCATACTTTTGCGACTTCGGGAAAAACCACCGTAAAACAAAAAACTGTACTTAAGCTGCGCGAAACCGCCTCTGTCCGCCGATCAACGGACCCTGACCCTAACCCTTTAATAAACGGTAAGCAGAATTGATATTGTCCTTGCAACATTGGAATTTCATAAATGCATGAATGGCTTGGCGTGCAAAAGAATAACGTCACAAGAATGAGATTGGTCACTTGCAATGTTGAACCTGGAACAACATTTTTATGATGATGTGGGAACAACACCAACACGACGATATCAGATCATCCCATATGGAGAGTGAAAGAGGAAAGCATCAGGTGACATGCTGTCTGAAAATCTTCAGCTGAATCATCAGATAACACTGTAGCCAATTCTTTACCAGACTAAGTGGGGAAGAGTTAATTGTGATTTTTAAGTGAACCAAATGATTTCTAATGTGCACAGTGTGGTCAGTTCCACTGAAATTAATCTTGAATCACATCAACTGTTGCGTTCTAGGACAAACCCTGTTCCTGTTACAAGTGCCAGTCATGGCTTACAAAAAGCTAAATCAGAGTCAAACAACAGCCGATGATTTCTATATTGCATCTGATCACATCTGTTCCTTATGCACTTAAGGGACTCTTTATTTGCATGCAACCAAAGCCTGCTCAAACACTGTTCTTTAGAACTCTGTAAACATTAATATAACCCTGTGTGTGTGTGCAGGACAAGTAAAGCCTCCAACAGTATTGAATCGTTTAGCTGACTTGCTTTATGCCTCTGTCACCGTGCTTTCTCTTCCTGCATCTATGACTTTATAAACTCACCAGACAAGAAGACTCGGTCCTTTATAGTAAATGAATTTGCAGTCACTTAGCCTTGCGAGTGACACCTTAATGAAAACTAATTTAGATGTAACTCTAATGTGCAGCGTGCAGGTCTGAGACACAGCTTCTGCTGGTGTGCTCTTTTGAGAGTGATATTGCAGTGTCAAATGGTAGACGAGGTGGATGTCTGAGTGAAAAATAGGATCAGTGCATCCCCTTTATTATTCATGAGCAGGAGACTTTGGCCACTGCAGAGAAATTTATTAGAGGGCAACTCTTTCAACCTTTAAGCAGAGCACCACAGTCATTCAGGCTGTGAATCGTGCCTGGATTTCTTTCAGCAAAAATGAAAGTCTGGCTTTGTTTTTTAAGGGGCAGTTCTTCCCAACTAATATTAGCATTTGATCATAACTTATATTTCTCTGATTATGAACTTTAAAAGGTTTGGGTAAATCAAAAGAGCCTTCTGTTTTTCACTGTCTAGGACAGAAACAGGAAAATCTCACAACAGGAGACATAAAGGGGGATATAAAGCATAAGTGAACAATGTCCATCAAAAATTGTAAAGTCTTGAATCTGTCCATTGTTTTTCCCCCACCTTATCCAGTTGCTGTCATGAGGCAAGAGGGGTACATCCTGGACAGTTTGCCAGTCTGTTGCTGGAATTATACACAGAGCCAGACTAGCATTTAGGGTCATTACACCTGAAACCAATTTAACCCAACATTCACATATTTTGTCTCTGATATAAAGTTGCAAATTCTGATTTTTTTTTTTTTATTTTAGTTCATGTACTAACAAAGTGGCTGGTCAGAAATGTGCTGTTGTTATATTAATCAGTGGACTGGCTATATCCAATTGATTTGAAATTCACACAATTTAAAGAAAACCATAGTTTAACATGATCTAAACCACACATTTTTTACTTTATTTGAACCGCTTCTAGCTTCTCTTGGCTTGATCTGGTTTAACTAACACTAATATGTAATTAAAGTGTAACTAATATGCAATGAGCAAATAGGTGTAATTAAGGGTGAATGGGGTGCAATTAAGGTGTAATAAAATTTTACTAGGACATGATTGAGGGATAAGTCAGAGTTCTGGGTTGCACATAGCTGTGCAGTGATGTGGGTAGGGTTTAAGTGACCACAACCTAAAAGATACAAGTTGTTTGAAAGATTAAATTATCCTTGAAGTTTGCAATACCTGTATGGATTATTTTCCTTTCAAAAGGCTAACAAGATTTTTTTTCATGAGCATCCTCCGTTAATGATTTCCATTCTTCTTCTGGCTACTTTGATCATTTTCAAAAATCAAATTTGCTCGAGCAAGAGCACTTCTGAGATCATGATGTTCTCATCAGTGTGTACTGCATTTCTTTGTGAATATGTAACACACAGTCTCAGCAAGATCTGTGCAAAATGTGGATATCAGAAATTGATGAATCCCCAATTTTGCTGTTAGGCCCTCATTAGGCACTGTGCAGGAGCACAGATTTCAAGGATCTATACCACAGTAATCAGTGCAGATTAGAAGATTTAGCAAAAGCATTGTTAATATTTAATGAAGACCAAAGAACATATTGGTTTTATGCTGATCTAAAATGATTTGAGCCACTGTGGTGCATAGCCACACTAAGACTTAAAGACCTCTTTGTATGCACGGTCAGGAAAACTTACAAAGGAGACCTTTTATGTTGTAATCAAATATTTATATTATAATGGTCTGGATGACAAGGCCTGTTTCTTTCTCCAATGTTAATGGCATATTTGTCTGTTCCCCAACTTCTGTTATATGAAAATAAGACAAGCTGTAGAAAGTTGCAAAGCATATCGTGGGCAATGGCATGACACTTCCAAATATCTAGTTTACAATAGCAGCATGGCTCTTTGATGGGAACAATATTATGAAAGGAGTTTTAGGAGAGTGGTGAGAAACAGCACTTTGTGTCGTGATCGCTTTTAAAGCTCAGAGCATTCGATGTAGTCTGTTCTATTTTTATAATAATACACTGCAGGCTCCTTGTGTCCACATCACGGCTCTGTCATTTAATGTCAGCGTCAGCTGGGCAGTAGGAATAAATCGAAGCTCTGGAGAAGTTTGATTTGGAGTAATATGAGCTCACTCTGAGGGATGTGGGGGGGGGGGGGATGTGTGTGCAAATGTTTTGACTGGATTAAAGAAATATTTCACTAAAAATAACTTCTCAGTCATAACTAGGAGGGGCTTTTTTATTTTCATTTTGCTTTTCCCTTATAAAATACAAATATCTGCATTTTTGAGACCGCGATTAAGATTATTGTGACCATTTGAGAATGAACTTGCAATTTCATTGTCTTTCAGATAGTTGCTTCGAAGTTGGGGACCAGGTCACTCAAAGTGACTTGGTTGTGAGAGATGGCAATAAAAGGTCGATAGGGTTGATTCAGTCTGCTATCATTTTGTGATTAGATGGAGTCAAGTTGACAATTTAACTCCAAAATGACACAAGTGCTAGCCACTTTGTTTTTATATAGGAAGTGAATCAGTTATAATCTCTTTGTGATCAAAAGTGCCTGCCCAGTGGTTGAGGGTGTTGCAGGCTCAACCTCTTGGCTGCTGCAGCTCTCTTGGAATCTCTAAATGCGAAAAAAAATTCAGTCCAGTCTCTGGGTAACCACTGATTGTTGCTCTAGTGTGACTGAGTGATTATACAGGCTGAACTGAAAGAACTGAAAGTCATTAATGTCAAAAACCAATTGGTAAGAGCTGAAGCATCCTAGATGTGATGTCAGGAGTGTGCTTCTGTTTTAAATTTGTTCATTTTTAACATGACTTTTTCCCAAATTATTTTATGGTAAAAAATAAATAAAAAATGGTATCACACTTTGCCTCTCCTTATAATTTGTTGAAATTAAAATCTAATAAATAGTCATTTAATTGCAACAAAATGTTAAAGTTCAAAATTTGAAAGAGAAAAAAACCCCCTCATATAGCATAATACAATGGACATATTTTCGTTTTCTTTCTTATTATATAGACCTTTGTTTAATAGCACCTCTACCCTAACAACTGTGCACATGAACAGTCAGTTATCATGACAGTAAATCCACTAACACATTTGACTCCATTCAACTTTGATCCTTTAGCACAGCTGCAGTCTAAAAATTGAGGGTATAATATGTATGACTGGCTCAAAGCCTCCCAACAACGCCATTATGCACTCCTTCTTTGGCACCAGTGGCCACTAATTATTGCTGCAGCGCTGCAGCTTTGCATCCATTTGATGGAAAGGGGAGAGAGCAAGTGGGTGGTGGACTTCCTGTCTCTGTGGTGTAACTGAATCAACCTGCAAACTCTGGCTGATCATTTCCTCTCAAACCTATACTTGCCTTTAGTTACAGAAGGCTTTTTCCCCCCTTTATAAGCTCTAGATCACAGCTCCATGATGGCGTTTCCACAGTTACATAAATTATAAATTGTTGTTGTCAATCAAGAAGTGTCAAGTGTTTACAGTTAGGCTTGGGGAGAGTGGCATCCTATTGTGTTAGAACATGCATTTTCTTTTTTTTTCTAATGTGATAAACAGCATGCTGCTTCAGGCACATTTGCTGTTAATATTTACATTTTCATTTCACTGAATTTTACAGGAAGCAGGAGTTATTTGGGCAAACCAACACGCCATCACCACATCTGCTAATCAGTCCCTGCAGCCTGTAACAGTTTTGCTTTTTCTGCTACTTTGTCATCTCTCCCAAAGTAAAATTCAAGCTGAAGTGTGACTGGTTTTACATACTGGAGGGATACATTGTGAATCACAGATAAACACTGGTTAGAGCAGTACTAGGAAGGAAACATATCTGCAGTACTGGAAATGCCCCACATGTGCACAAGGAGAAGGGGTTAAAGGACAAATTTACAATGGGTATTTAGATTCTTTTTTTTAACTAATGCTAAAACTGTTCTAACTCTACTTATATATTTGATATTTTGCTCATTGTTTGAATTGATTAGAGAAGGCAATAATAAGCACAGCAGCATCAAATCTATATCCTCCAAACAATAAATAGAACACAAAGGACAGCCTCATCCATTTTCCATCTCCTCTCTTGCAATTGTTGTATATTAGTAATGAAAAGCATTTACCTTATCTGAAAGCCTAGCTATTCTCCCCAGATGCTAGCATCTTCACTCCCAACAGCTTGTATTTCTGCTCAGCAGGAACCAGCAAAGTCTCACAGGTCCTCATTGACACTTTGATCAGCCGAGCATGTGTTTGTTTTGATTTTCTTGTGATTTGACAGTCTGGGTGCACCGTCCCCCCCGTGGAAGCTCAGCATGCTTACTGACACGCAAGAAGCATTGGCATTTCCAAAGTGTCCATCTTATCAGACTGAAGTTGTCGTTTTACTTCCAAATACTAGATTTATGACCAACATTACAAGTATTATTTGGGGTGGGTTTGTGTTTGTTTGTTTTTTTTAACCTCCTCATAGCTCAAACCGACCAAACTGTGATTTGACCCATGATGTGTTTTTCTGTCAACAGCCCAGGCACACACAGCAGGAAGTGTTAGAAAAAGTGCTGGAAACGAATTGCTTGTTTTGTGGTGCTAATTGAACCAAAGGCAGAATATCAACTTTTCTGTTTGTCTTTATATTAAAAAGAAATATCTTCACTTGTCTCTGTTCCACTGAGGAAACACTCCAAATCTGTTATATCTGAAACATGGACGTGAATGGTGAGTAAGGATGTTTGTTTTCATACTGTGTGTTTTCTGTCCCATTAGTGTCAGCTTTTATAGCCACAAGCATACCATAAGTACATATCTACAAAAATACTGGTCTTCCTGCTTCAGCTTAAACCCTTAATTTCTTTTTAATTTAATTACAATTCACAATTTTAAACTTCAAACTTTTGTGGCAACAGTCTAATGAAGACCTACTGTTGTCAGTGTGAATGTGCCCTTGGAATAACTTCCAATTCTGGGCCAGGCCTTGTTGTCAGACATTGCCAATGTGTTTGCACCCATGCACAAAGTCTTGTAAAAAACCTTCTCTGTAGAGTGCAGGCTGTTCTCGCAGAGTATTAATGGCAATAGCTTTTAGCAAAACGACCACATGAGTCCAATTGCGGTGTCCATATCCTTTCAACACCTGTTGTATTTTTCTCCTTAGGGTTGATTGTAGTACTTTGTCTTCTTAAATGCTTGACTCATAAATTTACAGTGGGCCAGAAGGACTGAAAAGTCTTCTATAGTTTGGATTGAGGAGAAGTTTGTAAAACAAAAGCATTGCTTCGTCTGTATCAATTGTATTTTTATGGGCCTTATGTGGGACCATAAACTGCCTTTGTCCTAATTGAAAAGTCTGTCCGTGAACTCAAATCATGTTCTGTTACTTTAGAAACTCTGATAACGGTGTATTTCACAGAGCTTTCACTATTTTTTTCCTGTCTTGTTAAATGCTTTTCATTCTTTCCTCTGCCTCCTGATGTTAGACTTTGCTTTCCTGTCCTTAGCAGACCTGTCCTGTGCTCCGCGGAGCTCTGCCTGCCGGGCCTGATATTTGTCGCAGAATGCATTTGCTCACGTATCCATTTCAAGTAAATTAGTGAGGCAGGTCTGGCCCTGGATGATCGGAAATCCTTCAGCAGCTCATGTCCCTTGCTGAGGAACAGTGGAAGGTCAAGTCATCCACCCCAGGCAATCGAGCAGCTGCCCTGTTGCTTGATAGTGGAACTACTTCTAGAGAGAGAGATAGAAAGAGCCGGCTCCAGGCAGTCAGAGATCCACTCTCTTTTGCCTTGCACCTCCCCTGTGATCTCTCTTGCAAACAAAGCAGGTCATTATGTTCAGCTTTACTGGGCAATGATTCAGCAATTAACCATTACAGCAAACATAATTTCACACGTTTTTTCTCCAGCAGTCTGTAGAGCCTAGCTAAATGTATGGTAATAAATAACTCCTGCACAAAAGCTTGAAATCAAAAGAAGACTTTTAGTTTCACATTAACATGTTATGTTGGCTTGACCCAAAGGCCATTTATTGCTGTCTAAGAGTGATAACGCACAGTAGAAAATACTGACATAAAAAATGTATAAGCATTAAATTAAAGATGTGGGATGAAAAGCTTGTCTGAAGTTGCAGCCAATGGGATTGGTGCTTCTTTTTTCCCCCCTTTTTGCCTCTCATTTGTTTCTCAATGGCCTTAACATTCTTTGAAATGGATGCTTTACTAACACATTTCATGTAGACATGTGGTGTTTTACTTTCTGGCCTAAATCTTTAAAAGACTGCGGTTACGGCTGATTGTTCTCTCTTGCTTTCTAGCAGTGTTTTACATTTGTATTCCCCAAACTATATAAACTTGAGAAAATAAAGTTACATTAGACTAAATATATTCAAGCATTGTTAAAGAAACCAATTTGAGACAATCTGAGATTTGTAAAATCCTGCATTGTTCTACTAGAAGCAGGAATGGAATGATGGGTAGGGCTGCCACGATTACGTCGACTACCAAAATCGGCGATGACTAATTTAATAGTTGACGCGTCGTTTGAAGCTTTGTAAGATCCTGAAAGACGCAGGAATACGCAGTAGGAGTGTAATAATAGACTGAAACAGAAGATGGCAGCAGTGCACGTACAAGGATGCCAGCTACCGTGAAACCCCAAAGAAGAAGAAGCTGTCTTCTTCTTCTTCTTCTTCTTTGGGGTACACAGCGGTATCCTAGCTGTGTACTTCAGGGGCCGCATCCTTCGGAGGCTGCATTTGTAAGCCGATTACGTTACAGCGACGTACATTATTTTCAGGCGAGAATGTTGCTGTGTAAACTTCAAATATCTGCTCGGTTTATCAAGACATCACATTTTTGCACAAGTGCTCCGACTTTTTCGGAGACATCTGTTACCCACCAGCTCGATAGCTGACCGGGGTTCAAGGCTCACTAGAGCTGGCGATAACACGGAAATCCCCGGCACATCGTTTTCAGATCCCCACGGTCTTTTGCTGCTCATCTTAAACATGATATATAAGTCACTTAGATAACTTACAAATGTTATTGTTTGGCTTTTTTCAGTGTTTTATTTGTTCCTGAGTAAATCAGATTAAAGTTATAGTTTTCACACAGCTGAATAAATGTCAAACAGAAAACTGATTAAACAGAAGTGTGAGATGGCAGAGTATTTACTCCAGTGTCCTGTTATATTTTAGATAGCAAGGAGCAGATGGCTGAGTTTATTAAACTCAACCGAGACAATCTGCTTAATAAACTATCATCTTGTCTTCATTTTTAGTTAGCACATACCTTAAACACTTCAAGTTGTAAGCTAATGATAGTTATATAAGAGCAGATGCATGCTGGTGCAATAAGCTGTGTTTTACGTCCAATGCTCGATTAGTCAACTAATCACAAAAATAATCGGTGACTAGTCGACTATCAAAATAATCATTTGTGGCAGCCCTAATGACGGGTAGACTGTGATCAAAGTGGGATGAACAATGAACGGCATTTAAATGATCTGCTACCACAGAGTCCGAAGAGTGCTAAGGAAATATCCCCCACACAGTTTTACCACCAGAACCATCACCCTGAACCTTTGATACAAGGCTGGTCGCTATCAGGTATTTACATCAAATTCAGATCATACTGTTCAAATGTGACAGCAAAAATCAACTCATCCAACCAGCCAACATTTTCTGATCTTCTGCAGCCCAATTTTGATGAACCTCTGTCAAATGTAGAGTGGTACCTGGTGTGGTCTTCTGCTGCTGTAGCCCATCTGCCTCAAGGTTTGATATGTTGTGCACTCAGAAATGCTCTTCTGCTTATCTTGGTTGTAATGAGTGGTTATTTGAAATACAGTTCTCATGAACTAGTCTGGCCATTCTTCCCTCACCTCTAGCATTAACTCACTGGATGTTTTCTGTTTTTTTGACAATTGTCTGTAAATCCTAGAGATGGTCGTGCATGAAAATCCCAGTAGACCAGTTTCTGACATACACAGACCAGCCCATCTGGCAAACCATGCCACATTCGAAGTCTTTTTTTACTGTACATAGATATAGTTAGTAGTAGTACCTTTTTATCTCTTAATTTTAGCCAAATTTAGTGAATTATTATTTATTTGTAATTTCTAGTCTTATATCTCTTGGAGATATATATTTTTTTATATTCTTATAAATGCACCATGGGTGGCTTGGGGTGAAACGGCATTTCGGTATGCTGTATCCTGTGTATATTGTTGTACTGACAATAAAGACCTTGAATCTTGTATCTTAAAGCCACTTTAATGACCTTTCATCTCCATTCTGATGTTTGGTTCAAACTTGAGCAGCTCAGCCTAATCTTGTACATGCCTCAAAGCATTGAGTTGCTGCATTATTGTGCAGTTGTACAACTGAACCTTACAAAGTGGCCATCAGAATGGTAGGGCTCCCTCAGCTAGCTAGCTAAATAGAAAACTAAACTGTTAATTGGGCAAAAAAAAGAGTGTATAGCAAGCTAAATGCACAAATTATCGTCTAGCTGGATTTTCGGGGTTATTTTCTTTTCACTTTGTCTTCCCTTCCTGTTACATTACCAAATGTGCAAGCAAAATAGTAAGTTGTTGTAAAGTTAGAAAAAGACAAAAAACCAAGAAGAAACATTTCAGAGGTTTTAAAAGAATGCCACTTTTATGTAAATGTAAACTGGTCTATCTCTCTATATTTTTTTTCTTTTTTTTTTTCTTTTTTCAATTTCATAGCCCTGACATTAGTTCCCATTAATTCTGTGTGCAGTCTGTATGCATTGGTCTTCACCGGTATTCTGTTCAGAGTCGACAACTACAGCACAGAGTACTCTATTGGAAAAAGTCATTTTGAATATGCCTGCACGTACAAACTCTGTACTTTATAATCAACTCTATTCAGGCAGAATCCTTGTTATTAAAATCCCGTCATTACTGATATGCAGGGGGTTTTGACATTGAATCAGAAAAGCTTGATAAAAAGGGTGATTTTGATAACGAATCTCCGCCGTCGAGGTTATTTGGTTTGTCTTTGTCGGAACCCGCCCTCCTTACCCAGTTGCTTATCTTCTGTCTTAGGAGACGAGAAGTTTTAATGAGTTATTTTATTGCCTGCTTCGAGGAAGTATCCCCCTGCTAGCAATCTCACCTTTAATATTTCAAATCATCCTCAGCTCACCCTCACACAAAAGAATACTCTGTGGGTATAAGCAGCTTATCGGGACTACCTTTACCTCTATAATTACCTCTTAAATCAGCTTGTGATCTAGGCTGATCTGTCCCATCTTCAAAACTTCAGGCGAAATGGCTGACTTTTAAATTGAATGGTATAGATCTGTTTTGACTCTTGCTTCTGGGACGCAGACAGAAATGTGTTTGCTCACTTTACTTTTTCCATTCTCTTATGTTTTCATTTTTTTCATTTTTTTTTCTTTTTTGAGGCTGGTTGTTGTTGCTGCTCGGAGGGATTTGTCAAGTAGAGTATGATTGTCAACACCTATAAAAGAAGATCCAGTTCCAGCGTTACCCTCCCTGGGCATCAGCGAGCCCACCTCCGGGTCTTAAACTTTCATTGTTGTTCACTTTTTATTTGTCTCTTTACAGCACTGGCACACACTATACAAATGTCAAACACCTCTTCAGTGTGTGGCGTATGTTCATAAACTCTCTGTATTTAAATTTCCCCTGGGCACAAGTGCGCTACCTGTCAAAAAAAACTTTTTTAGCATAACCATCTATTCTTCTCCTGGCTGGGTAAGAGAGCACCCCACCAAGCTCCACTTCTATCTCAGTGCCACCATGCACCGCTGGTCCTATTAGAAACCCAAGGGCATGGCTAACAGAGCACAGAGGCACAGGCAGTGACAAATTCACAACAAAGCTTTTCTGTGAGGAATGAAACAAGCATGGAGGTTGAAGGAATGAGGGGCAAGTGAGGGAGAAAAAGAGAGAGACCTGGTGTGATGAAAGGACATGTGGCCCACTGTGACAAATGTTCTCCCAACTTGTGATTTATCATGGTCTAGAGACTAAGAGAGCAACGCAGGCAGCAGCTACAGCTCAACCACTGCAGTTACAAATAACTTCTCTGTATTATTTATTTATTTATTTTTTGCTTTTGCTTTTGCTTGCTCTTTTTTACTAATTTATTTATTTATCTGAGTATATAAAATGGTTTTATCATCACATTTTAACGCGGGTCACTCTTTTTCTTAAAGCCTTGAGCTATTTTGTGGGAAACTTTATATTATCGTAATGCCCTGTGGGACAAAGGCATTGTTTACATTATTTTGGACTCACAGCTCTATTTCTCATTCAGGCAGAAACTGCTGAAGCGCACAGTTCGCTAGCTTATTGTTTATTGAATAAGCTTTAATAGAGCACACTGACATAGCACTTCAGAAGTTTGCATAGAATTAAGAGGCGGGCTGCGTATGCATGTGTGAGAAAGGCTTTTTTTTTTCAGAAAAATGTGCCACTTTGTCCAGTTTTTTGCAAGCCTTTATGGCTTTATGGCCCAAAACTGAAGCAGTTATGAGCATATTTGTGTTCCTTAAGAGAATGGTTAAACCAAAAAGGTGTTGCATTTCCTTTGATTAATACTGTTTTTCAGAGTAGATCTGTTGCTATTATTTAGAAAGGAAAAGAGTGGTAATTGAAAAATGTTGAGAGAAAAATCAATTTGGTATAACAGAAACATTATTTCTTTTGGGTTTTGTTTTTTTGTTTTTGTTTTTGTTTACCTTTTTGTGATTTCTTGTTTGAGTCTGAATCCAAATCTTGGAAACATTTACAGTAAATATCAGACTCTATTGAGCTTCAGTTTGGTTTGTGGTGTCACTGAGGGTGTATTTTGTTAAATAAAAGTCTCAGAAATATTATTTCATTTAGAGGAAAAGAAGATCCAGCTTTAATAGGAATGATTTTTTTTGTAGCACAAATGAATGAAAAGGCACTGTAATTATTATATGCTTATACATGAGTCAGAATGACTCGCTCTTTCAAGAGAATCATGTCCTTTTTTATGACTCTAGCTTTTGCTTTCTTCTTCGTGTTCAGTTAGTTTATCATGGAGAACAACATGTTCCATCTGAGGAAAATTACAGGGTGTACTGAGGTCATTGCTGATTACTTCAATTTCTCTGCTACTCTCCACACACTTTGCACAAAAGCTAGTCCATCTAAAAACAATGTCAGTTTGATAGCAAAGCTGCATTTATTCTGTGAGTTATTGTACTGAAGAAAAAACAAAGATCCACTCGTGTTTGACTTGAATATCTAATTTATGCTTGTTTGCATTCCACAAAATACAATCAAATATTTCTTCAGGATGACAACCACCCCATGCGTACTGCCAAGTTATAAGTCATTTAATCAGTCGGAGATTACATGGAGACACAAAAGATAATGAGACAGCCTAAATCCACAGAAGACCCCGAATGAGTTCTTCGTAACGCTTGGAACAGCGTTCCTGCCAATAATCTTGAAAACTGTACACAGTCATGAATTCTAATTAGTAATACTTAAATAAGACTTTAGAAAAAAAGCGTGTGCAGAAAATAACTGAATTTTGTTCTAAAAAGTGCTCAAGGTAGTACACGATAGAGCCCAATGCATGTTGGATTTTTCAGTTTGATACTGATATTTAGTGAAATGAAATTCCAACATATGTCAACCGATACTTTTGTGTCTTTCAGATGCATGTATTATAAACCGATTTACCTAACGTGTTTATTGGAGTTATTTATCCACTCATTTATGATCTATCTATCTCTGCTTGTTGTTGCATTTTTGGACAAACTGCAACATTAACAATTACAATGTGGTTTAATGCGTTTGTGCTGTTTCATCTTTACTTTTAATTTTCATTCATTGGTCTTTATAAATCCTGATACCTGTACAGCAAATAGCTAATCAGTCAGGCTGTAGTAAGCTTACAATTAAGATAAGGTACTTCTATCCTGCTTCATACAACTAAATAACTTCAAGTGGCACATTTGTCTACTTTTATTATTTACTTTGTTCTCTGTGTTTTTATAAAAGCGTTGCCGATTAGAATGTTGCCTGTGTCGAGGGTAAGTGTAATAAGTTAAAGCTTGAAAGCTTTTCAGTCAATAATTTGTGTTTTTCCTGTTTAATTTAGTTCTTTGTTAATTGATTGTTTTCATGTGTATTTTTGGTTGTTTTTGCCAAAAAGAAAACAATTTAATAAGAAGAATAAAAAAAACCCTACATCTTCATTCATTTCTTTTTCTTTATTTCTTAAAACTGTGATTCACACCAACAATACTTTGCTCACAAGCACTGATGTCTGCACAAGCTGCCACTGGCACATTTAATAATTCTCAAAATTCAGTTCAATTTTATTCAATTTCAATTTTATTTATATAGCGCAAAATCCACAACAACTGGCTCAAGGCACTCAAGAAAACAGAGAAAACCCGAACAATCATATGATTCCCTTTGATCAAGCACTTTGGTGAAAATGGGAAGGAAGAACTCCCTTTTAACTGAAAGAAACCTCCAGCAGAACCAGGCTAAGGGAGGGGCGGCCGTATGCTGCGACCAGTTGGGGTGAGGGGCAAGTGTTATACTTTCACGCATGCTAAAACAAAAAGCACAAATCAGATTGCGTTGCTTAAAACAATTTTTAAAGTGCATATGAAGAAAAGCTAATACACCCTTACAGGCACACAAAATATATCTTAGATTTCTATTTTAAGTTACTTGATAACTGATAAATAGGAGTGCAATTTCTTCCGAAAGTGTCCCCACTTTACTTCAAAAACTTTACACAATTTTAGTTTCTTTACTCCCTTCTTTGCTTTTGAAAACTGTCCGCCGGTAGTCCACGAAACAGTTCAGTGCTGCAATTGCAAATAATGAGTGGTAATTTTAAAGAAACTGCCATGCAAGAATGAATCCTTTCCAGTCAAATCAATTTATAATAATGATAGGACACTGATGACATTTGATGCTTGTTCGAGATCATTTCCTCAAAGGCTGGGACTGTAACTTCTCTGGCGAAAAAAAAGCAGGAGAAAGCTATTGTGCTGGTATTTTTCTCTCCAGGTTCCCACTTCCTGGAGAAAGGAGTCCTGGATGTGGCTGTGAAATGCGCTGTCGGAGCTGTCCATTAAGTGGTGCTGAAATCTATTTCAGCACATCGAGGCTTTTGATGGCATCTGGATCAGTGCTGGGAGCTGTCCTTTTGCCTGGTGCTGAAGTGTGTTATAGTGTGGTGGCTTTTTTTAACAGACCTCTAAATGTGTTAGCACAGGTGCTGGTAGTGTGTTGTTACTCTGCGTGTAGCAGAAAGTGTTGGTTCTTGAAAAAGTGAAATGATGTGCTGCTGAAGAAGCACTTGCTATCACCTGAAAGAGCAAGTGAAAAAGTGCTAATCACAGCTGTTTTGAGAGTGTATGTATGAATGTATGTCTGTATGGATGGATGTTAGAAAGTTATTAACAGTCAGATCAGTTTTACAATCATGCAAAACACAAGGCACTGATTTAAAGCAATCCTGAGGGAGCCCATTGTAATGCATTAGAAAACCGCTTCTTTCATGACAGTGTAAGCTTTCAAAAACAAGATGATGTCCATGCTGCACCTGTTAGACTATGCTATTAGCATATACTAGCTCTGTGTGGAAAAGACAGGACAGTGAAGCAGAGTAACTTTAACAAGGACATAAAAATGCAATTGCATGGCCAAGGAACGAAACTAATGAAAGCCCACTTTATTATTACAGGAAGTGCAGACACAGAAAAGTATTTTCCTGAACCTCCGACCTTTGGCCTGACCTGGAAAAGAAGCGTATAATAGTTTGGCAGGTTTGGTTATGGCAATAAAAACAAATGTTAATTGTGCTGTCTTTGGAGTGATTTTCAGAAACCGTGTGTTAAGGTTAGATGCAGGTTAACAAGCGGCACAGCTTCTAGCACTTGTGATCCATTCTCAAGGTGGTTTAGCCAGTAGACCTGGCATTAGGGATGGGTATCGTTTAGGATTTATCCGATACCGGTGCCAAACCGGTACTTTTGAAACTGTACCGGTGCTTAAACGGTGCTCAAAACGGTGCTCAAAACGGTGCTTAAAGAATGGAGAACACAAAATTGGTCCAAAAACCTCTCATGTTCAGCTGTTTTTTGTAAAAAGATAACAATGTTAGCCTTTTCTGCAGCTATGGGGCATATATGGTATCACTCTTG